>NW_027109532.1:425204-434987 GCF_000696795.3 Halyomorpha halys
TAGAAACTAGGGGGTTTGAGTGGTTAGAGAGTTTATAATGGAAGGAGATTTTGCATTTAAACCTAGTTATACCTATTTTCTGATTTTTTTCTTTCTCTTCAATAAATTATCTAGATTCTATCAAAACTTTATCACAAATATGACCTTAAAAACAATAAAAATTATGTCCGCTAACGTTCACAATAAATCAAGGATCAGGTCTTTGTTGAGGTATATTAAAAAAACAAAAATGCGTTATAACTCGGGGAAGGTCCTTTTGTCAAGCATATAAAGTTTTATCGTCATAAATAAATAAATTAGTCAAAATAATTAAAAACAATTGAGGAGAAGAATACTTAATTTCATCTTCATCAAATCTAGAATTTTAGAATTTGTAGTTATATTTTTTTAAACATACACTCACATATATATTTGTGGATCCTAAGGATCAGTCAGTTATTTTTAAAACAAGTTTATGACAAAATAAAATTCAATCTTATCAATAATAGTTTTTATGTAATCATTGAATATATCTGATAATTCAATTTCTTTAAAAAATGACTTCAGCTATGGACAACAACCGTATTGATATTAAGCGAGATAGGTATTGTTAAATAAACCTTATATTATAATGTAATGACCAAATTGACGATAGTCACTCGGCTGACGAGTATCAATTGAGAGTTGATTCGGATAGTTAATTTAGTTGATTCTGCCATGGTTTATTTATTACTGTTGTACTCTCTGACAGTGTACATTACAAATTTGATATCTTACTATTTTGTGTTAGTGTTCCAATGTGAAAAATAATATATATATAGTATTTTTTGTATTACAAAATAGTAATAACATATATTGAGGAAGCTGATCAAAACCTTTATTTCTAGCTTAGACGCAATTATTTTTTTAAACATATCATTTTTAAATTTACGTTGTTTTTTTTTAAAATGAAATGTTTGAAGTACTGCCAAACTCAGAGGTAGTAGTTATTAAACGCTGTAAGTATCCATTCATATCATATATAGGTACTAATAATAATGAAAAAAATATATGTTAATACAAAATAAATACAAACTCTGCCATACCAACATCAAACACTTACCTTCTAATAGACGTTGAGGCTTGAATTATAATTAATAAAATCTCTTCTTTTTTTGAAATTTATTTATTGAAATTTACAACTGTACATAAAATACATCAAGTCAATTTGAGGAAATCATAATGGTATGGTACAAGCATGTAGAGAACCACCCATTGGTAGCACTCTAAAAACATTTTTTCAATATAAGGTCTTGAGGCCATCTTCTTTTCAGACGCCTCGGAGGATTGTCCGAAATAAAAGAGGAAGCAAGATTAGAAACTAATGGGTTTGAGTGGTTAGGGAGTTTGTAATGGAAGGATTGATATCTGGTTCGGGCTAGAGAAGGTTACAAATGGAACATTAAGGTATTTGTGGATGATTTCATTTGTGACAAAGTAGGGACCATTTAGGATTTTAGAATGTAAGGATTGGATACGAGAGGAATTCGAAGGTTTAGTGGAACCCCAAAGCTCAACGACGTATGTCCAGATAGGCCTTATAATTTTCATGTAAATCAGTCTTTTGTAATGGATTGGAAGTTTAGACCGTTTGCCTTGTAAGTGCTGTAATAGTCGAAATTGACGTGCAGTTTCCTGTCTTTTCAGTCTTGTGTGAGGATTCCAGGTTAGTCGTTTGTCCAAATGTAGTCCAAGGTAGCGAATCTGTTCAACAGGGGTAAGGGCAACATTATTGAAGTATACTGTAGGGCAGTCAGTAGTTCAGTCGGGTAAAGGTAATTTGATGGGATTTGTTGGAATTTATTTTGATCCTCCAATTACGACACCATTCTTCTCGGGCTGTAGTATAGGATTGAAGAGTTTGGGATGCAATTAATGGGTTATTATTAACAACGAGCACACATGTGTCATCGGCATACATGGTGAGGATAGTGTTAGGATTGGTTGGGATATCTGCTGTATAGATTGTGTAGAGGATGGGACCGAGGATACTACCTTGAGAAACACCAGCGGACTGAAAGAAGAGGGATGAATAGGAACCATTGTGGTTTACTTTAAATAATCTGTCAGCGAGAAAGGAACGAATAATGAGAGAATATGTAGGAGGTAGGAATTTACGGAGTTTGTAAAGCAGTCCCGGGTGCCAGACTGGATCTAAAGCCTGTTCTACATCGAAATAGACTCCCACGCAGTACATTCCGCGTTCTAAAGAAGACGAGACAACGTCCACCACACGATGACATTGCTGGATAGTGGAATGAGAGGTTCGGAATCCAAATTAGTGATCTGTTATTATATGATTGGAATCAAGGATGGGGTATAAGCGTTTTAAAATGAGTTTTTCGAGGATTTGCCTATGCACAAGTAATAGAGAGATAGGACGGTAGGAGGATGGGAATTCTAGCGGCTTTTAGGGCTTGGGTATCATTTTAACTAAAGATAATTTCCATGGGTCAAGGAAATATGTGGAACGGAGAATGGCATTATATATGTAGGTGAAGAATAGGATGGCGTTTCTAGGAAGTGGTTTTAGGATATGGGATGTTATTAGGTCATATCCAGGAATTTTGCGGTTAGGTAATCTCTGAATGATACTGGATATTTCTGATGGATGAAATGCTTTAGGTGGAAGGGTCATTTGGAGCGGAATTTTAGTTCTGCTTCAATACATTCAAGATGAATTGGGTTAAGGATATCAGGATGCGGAATAAAGGTTTTGTCCGAATATTTGCGATTTTTCTTCGTCAGTTCTGGTCCAGGTTTGGGATTCGGTGAGAAGAGGATAGTTAAGTCTTTAAAATTCAGCAACAATTTAGTCGTCCGTCATAATGATTTGTCAGTAAGGTTCTCAGTAAAGTTAATTAATTTCTGAATTTTGTGTTTTCTAATAATAAAATCTCAAATTTGTAAATATGAAAACCTCTATTAAACAAGTAATCAATGCAACTTCTGCACAGAACAATACAATTTCATTTTTATTTAGTATTTCTACTAATCATGTATTTATAAATAAATTCGTACATTCCAAGAAGGGTCAGGGTGCATTACTTTATAAGAAAGTACTGTTACTAGA
This sequence comes from Halyomorpha halys, assembly GCF_000696795.3. Lineage (NCBI taxonomy): Eukaryota > Metazoa > Arthropoda > Insecta > Hemiptera > Pentatomidae > Halyomorpha > Halyomorpha halys. The sequence goes on from NW_027109532.1 coordinate 428,296, forward strand.
TCAACGGTTTTGTAAGGAGGCCCTAAAAGATCTGATAAGTACAGATCACCATAAATTGGTTTAAATTTTTGTTTTAAATACCATAAATAAATCTCTAAAAACTTTTATATTTTTATTGCTTATGTGTATAATTCTATTATTACTTAAATTTAATTGTCTTTCTCTTGTACATAAATTATTATTTAAGCAGCTTTATTTTATTTTATCGATTTATATTTTTATTTATACATGTCATATAGTTTTGTTTTCTAATTTTATGAGTACTATTGTTATCATTTACGTTTGTTTTTCTCCTTTCTTTCTGTATATATTAAACGAGTGGATAATTAAAATGCTTATATATATTTATGTCTTAAGTTGTATTATTATTCTTCAATAAAAACAATTGAAAATCTATAGATATTTTTTTTTACTCAAGATTTCCACTGAAGGTATAGAATGTCAAGATTCATTTCTTAGAGCCACCGCAAAATAAATATTGACTGATAAAGATGGGAATCGAACCTACAACGCCCAGAACCAGTCAATTGAATGAGATTGTATCATGTAATATTAATGATTTAATAATAAATAGCGAGCTAATGTTTGGTATTGACAAAGAAAATTGAGTAAACTTGGTCTTTTAGTATAAACCGTCAGACTATTCAACACAGCAGGACTTAATGAGCATAATGAAATTAAAGAAATAAAAAAATTAAAAAAAAGTTTTCTTTACACTCACTATTTCTAAAAAAGTAGCCACTTTTTTAATTCCAGAAATGTGAACATTCAGAATATTAAGTCAGAAAACATTTGATATATAAATCCATTTTAAAACATATTCTAAAGAATAGTATTTTCCGAATAACTAAAAACGTGAAAATCTGTGAAAGAAAAGTGTGAGGAATAAAATCAGTGCGGAAAGGAGGAATAGTGAATGACTGCATAGTATAGTTTAGTATGCTTACCAGTATACTAAACTATACTACTGGCTTAATGACCAGGCGCCATTTTTTGAAGGATCACTAAATGTACCATTTTTTTTTTTTTACAATGCTACCACCTATTGGAAGATATACTCATCTTTCACTTCCAGCCTTTCGCGCCTTTCTCTACCACCCCCTTGTGTGCCACACTAAGAAATACATAACTGACGACGTCACTGGAGCAATATTATCCCAAAAGTTGCCAAATAACCCAATTTTATGGCACTGTATGCTTTATAATGAAACTTTTAAAATAAAGAATAAACTTGAATAATAATGGAATATAACAAGTTTGTTATATTTATAAAAACCCTCCTTTTATGAAACACAAGCATTATCTATTAAAAAAGAAAAAAAGAAATGGTACCCAATGATCGATGTTTTATTACATTTCGCTATAATGGTAAATATTACTCAGAAAATATAGTCACCTTATGTTTTTTAGGTTTGAATTTGGTTTTGGCATGTGTCCTGGATTTTCTTTAACATTTACTGAGCTGGCTGATTGTAATTTTCAATCTATTTATTATTTTAAGTTAAATTAATATGATTTATTTTATTTTCCTATTCCTTTGTTAGTGTATACTAAAACGTGTTAGTAATTAATTAGAGAGGTAATAATTATCAATAAAAAATAAAGTATTAGGTATGTTGTCAATAAACTACCAGACTGGTCACTTCGTATGGAGGAACCCAATTGTGTTGAGGAACTTAATATTTCGATGCTCAATGAATATTTTCAGCTTAATATGATGACCTCTTTTCACACACTGTAAAAACCTTTGTTCAAACAGAGCTCAAAGCCGGTACAATCCAAGCATATTCATTCAGTAGCCCTTCTCGTCAATTGGAAAATAAGCACAAAATTTAGACGTAATCATTCTCTTTCGGTTTCCATCATATCATATTCCAATATTCTCTTCATTCCTAGAACAGGAGGAACGGGTCATTCGTGTAATTTGGCAAGGGGTGACTCAGCGATCTGATAGCTAAATGGGCAATAACCCGCCCATTGTGGATTCGCTATCATCAGCTTTGATTAATGATAGCGGGTAGCAGGTAACTGCCCTTGAACCGGCACTAACCGGTATCTAACCGGTATCAACCAGTTATCAGGCCGCTATTACATCTCTTGCCGCCCTTATGTAATGGTAATGTGTTTACCGTACAGGTCTCTTGAAAATGTGTACTGGTTAGAATTTAATCTATTTTTTTCCTTCTGTTTGTAATCATTCTTAGATAGCGCCGATGATCTTAATACAAGAATAGCAAGGTTAAATTAAGCACGTTTAAATTAATTAAAAACAATTAAGAAAAAGTAAACCTCATAAAGTAAACAAAAACTAAATAAGAACGGTTTAAAGTTATTAATGATTTTTTAAAGAGTTGTGTTAGGACTTTCAGATTTTTAAAATAGTCGATCCTTTCTGATATAATGACCCATAAGTAATTTTAATTTTTTATTAAGTTGTATTTCTGTAAGATATATTTCGTCCTTGAATCAAAACGAAAGTAATAATTATTACTACGAGGAAAATAATATAAATATATTTTTGTATCAAAAATTCTAAAAGAACCTACACAAAATATTAGATGGCATAAAGTGCATCTGTATTGCCCTTTAACAACAATTCCCTTAACGAATATACAAAAAAATATCTTTAAATGATAACAATAAATATTAAAACCTAAGATAACATGGGGTAGAATTTATTTACAAAAATAATAGAATATATATACAAAAACAATTGATATTTTTCAAATGGATTAGTGTTCTAGACAGCCAGGGGTTTCTTATCGTGGAAAGAGTATCAAAATGTTAAGTTTTGAATTTGCAAAAGGCTTTTCAAAGTATTCTTTTGCAAATTCAAAAATTTCACAAATATTGTTTTGATTACTAACTGTTAAACACATACTAACAGATTGCGGGTATTTGATAGACACCGGACTAACGTATCATTTGGCAACCAAGGTTCCTTAAAGCAGCAGTTCTCACAAACTTTTTTCTCCCCCCCAACCTTTTCGGTATACAAAACTAAATATTTAAAACTATTCCACTGGTTTCCACGATGATCTTTTAAATAAATAATAATCATGAATATCACCACAACAGAAAACCAATGTTAGTCCGGCAGGTTGATACCCGAGGATATACCGACACATAGATGGGTAAATTGAAATGAGCCCGTCTGAACGGTGGTGCAATGCAAAGTCCAAAAAACAAAAATTTAGAAAATTAATGGTTTTTTGATACATTAATTTTTAAAACTCTTGGTTAATGAATTTGATCAGAATCTGCAAAAAAACAAGATATATACAGGATTTGTAAATAAAAACGTAAGTATTTGTCGGAACAATGACAGCATCTTAAAAATTAAGAAATTTATGTAAAAATAATAAAATAACATTTGCTGTAATAAGTTTTATGTTTATTCATCATAACAAACATCTTCTTCTTCCGAGTTATTTAAATGTAAATTTTGTTCTCCACGTTAATGTCCTGTAAAAGTCGTGTTGAACTTGAGTTATATTGAGTTGAAGTGTATACACTTCAATAAACTCGTGTCTTTTTTTTTCTTTTAAAAAAGTTCTTCTATTAGGATATAATATTAGTTGAGTTACATTTTAAAATTCCTGGCCTACTTATTTTTATTTTTTTATATCAATTACATGAAAAGTATCATCCTCGTCAAAATAATTCTAATATATTTAATGCTTTAATGAGGTTGACCTTTCTAGTTTTATCCATATGCCAATTGACTGTTAGTCCTTTTGTTGATTTTTTTTCTGTTGGTAATAGTTTTGGGAAAAGGAAATCTTGTCAATTCATTTTGACAACGCTGAAAGGGTTCTTTCTTCTCCTATTTTGTATTATATGATACCAGTCACTAGGAATATGAATATGCTTATATATTTTTTTTTTTTTTGCATAAGCTTCTATAACTGCAAAATCAGCGTCATTGGGCAAATAACTGTGCCAACTTAATTATGTGAACCCATCAATCCTTGGGTTGTAGGCCAAACATATGTAGCCCTCGTTAGTCTTTAAAGTATGGCAACCAAGATTTTGCAGCTCATGTAAAAAAATATTGACTAATAAAAAAAAATAGGGGACCTGATAGCTGAGCGGGCTGGGGTCCCAGACCGCTTGGTTCAGAAGGTTGTGGGTTCGATTCCCACATGGGCTGGTTAATATTTATTTCGCGGCGACCCCGAGAAATGAACCTTGATATTCCCACTCTGGGGCTGTATAGGTCCTCAATGAAGGACTTGTGCCAAAAAAAAAAAAAAAAAAGATTGATAAAAGGAGGACTTATTCACAATGGCTTCTGATATTATACAATATATTCAGAAGCTATAAAAACAGGGGCTGTATGACTTAGAAAAAAGAAAGTAAGTAGCAAATCCTTTAATAAATGAGAAGCATATTATTTATTGCATCAAAATTTACGAAAATCAAAAAATTGACCGCTTTGCTTCTGAGCGACTCAAATATTTCAGATTTTGTCGATTTGGTCATGTATATGGTACCAGTATGAAACTTGGTCATTAATTATGGCTGTTATTAATATATATTTAATACGGAACAACTACTATACAACAATGAAGTAATAAATTGATTGGGAACTATGGAAAGCCTTCTATCACCTGACGACAATGTTCAACGCCTGGAAGCCATGACCCATTTTCCGTCTTTGGCACATGCCAGCGATCTACTCCCTGTCTCTAGCGTTCACCATATATGGTTAATAAAATTTATAACTTAATTTAAAATTTTCATAGCTTATTTTAACATTTTGGTGTAAATTATATTTATGTTGATATAACTATTGGAGGAAACAAATTGTTTGTAAAAAAACGATTATTTATAAAAATATACATATATTTTCTTAACTTATTTATAGCTTCGCAAATAAAGGACACACTAGCTTACATTAAACATTCGCTCTGTCTTTTAGTGGGATCCATAATACATCACAGAGACTTTTTGCAATTCTGAATATGTTGACACGAAACACCTTTAACCTATATTCACTGACTCCACGAATGCGATGCCACTTTCGACCCCTATAGTGTTTTAAAATAGTTACGACTATTTTACAGTAAAACTAGACTTTCATATGTAAATTTCATTCTTGTCGATAACATTCATTTTATAGCCAATGGCGATTTTCGTGCGATTTAAATCCGTCATTCTCATTCATTTTATCTGTTTTACCCATGAATAATTATATTTGTTTATTTGTTTTTTGAGAAATGCTAATATTTTTTTTCATTAATAAGTAATTTCCCGAAAAAAAATAATTTTATGAACTATCTATGAAAAAAAAATCAGTTTAAAACTGATAAGTTATGCATATTTATTTTATTTTTTTAATAAAAATTGAAATTTTAGTTTCAAGAACAACTCAAAAATTCCGTTTAGTGGAATGGTGGGCATGACACATATGATCACACTAGAATTTTATATCTAAGAGATTTTTTTTTTATTTTAGTATGTATGAGATCATTCATCACTATTACCTATTGGCCACAACTGTGTGGCAGATTCTAATATCTATCAATAAATAAATCTATCAATTTCAAAAAAAAAAAAAAAAAATATATGATATATAAAATACCATATACAAATACTTGGGGTGATTATTTTCTTATAGAGCTTTTACCAGATCAAAATTCAACTTTATATAGTTTAACTTTAGATTTTGTTTCGCTTAAGAAATATTATTACCAAAGTTATAACTCTTATTGTTTGTGAGAATCCGTTTTCAAGATCTTCTTCTGACATAACAGGGAGGTGACTTTTTGAGAGGAGAAGAAGGTGTAGAAATTCCTCTCATCACCTATACCTCTGTCTCTTGATATTCCTTGTTTACCTATAAAATTACATCCTCCACAAAACCTACTGGCCTACTTTGATATAGAAAATATTTTTATTTTATTGGTTTGTCTTCCACTGAAGATCTATACAGCCCCAGGGTGAGAATGCCAAGATTTATTCCGGGACCTACGTGAAATAAATATTGACTGACCCAGGTAAGATTTTACCCCACAAACTTCTGAACCGAGCACTTCGAGACCCTTGCCTCAGCGTGCTCTAACATCCTCCAGTCCTGAGTTATCCTTTTCCTTCAACCAGGTAAACCTGCTAGTAATATTTCATCTTATAGAGCAATAAGTTGGCTCCTGTTCCTTTCAATATTTTATTTTTTTAATACTTCTTAAGCGAATACTAACCATACTCGAATTCCAATATATCTCTTCCCATTAGTTTGTTATTGTCCATTTATTTGCACATGAAAGCTACTATTGCATTATTGCAATAGCTTTTTTATGGACGCAGGACTATCAGGTTCAAAATCCTTATTTTTAGATCTTAGATTCTGCCATTGCTGCCTAGAGTTCTCCAATTATTATTCAGGCGGGGCCAGTATTATCCTAGGAATCGTTTTGAGCCCAGCTCTCAACCTCTTCTCTCCTCTATATCTTTCTAGCAACATTTGTAGTAGTGCAACACTATGGGCATTTAAGTCAACAAAACAAAATGCAAACATGCTTCTTTCATCCTTCGACTCAGATTCTATACGCAATCCTTTTTAACTGCCTACCACTTATTTTATAAATCTGATCTTTTTTTTAATGAATTCATTTTCAATCGTTTAATGACCGATTATATATTTTTATAATCAGTATACTTATGTTAAACAACTATTTTATTATAAATTA
>NW_027109532.1:439482-471492 GCF_000696795.3 Halyomorpha halys
GATGACCTCTCTTCAGATCATAGCCCGGTTCTACTTCACATCCCTTCAAATCCTATTCCTAGACCCTCTCCTCCTTCAATGGTTACAGGACAGGTAAACTGGAAAAAGTTTTGGACTGATCTAGAAAACGTACTTGTCTTAAAAATTCCACTAAAAACAAAAGAACAGATCGACTCTGCTATCGAAATTCTTTCTAGATCGATAGGAACTACTATCACTAACAATACTTCACCAATGAACATAAAAAGGTTTAGAGAAAACAACTTACCTCGTCACATACAAGTATTATTAACAGAAAAACGCCGGGCAAGAGCGAGGTGGCACAGAACAAGATATCCCTCAGACAAAACTCATTACAATACATTGACTAACAGACTAAAAGCAGAAATTAGAAAACTCAGAATACAAAATTTCCAGAACTTAACAGAAAACTTAAATACCACTGACAAATCATTATGGGGAACTACTAAAATACAAATCCTTCAACCATCCACTTCTAACTGAAAATAAGACTTGGAAACGATCAGATGAAGAAAAAACTCAAATGTTCGGCGAACACCTCTTCAAAACTTTTAATCCCCGTCCTGATATCCTTAATCCAATCCATCTTGAACATGTTGAAGCAGAGATTACAATTCAACTCCAAATGATCCTTCCTCCTAATGCCTTTCATCCCTCAGAAATAATGAACATCATCTACCAATTACCTTCTAAAAAAGCTCCTGGCCACGATCTTATCACAGCACACATTCTGAAACAGCTCCCTCGTAAAGCCATTCAATTCCTTACCTATATCTATGATGCTACACTCCGATCCACCTATTTCCCTGACCCTTGGAAAATGCCACTTGAATATCCCTCTTCCTACCATCCTATTTCATTCCTGCCCATAATGGGCAAAATCCTAGAAAAACTCTTATTAAAACACCTCTATCCAATCCTTGACTCATATCATGTTATTCCTGACTACCAGTTTGGATTTAGAACATCTCATTTTACCATACAACGGAGTCATCGAGTGGTTGATGTCATATCTCCCACATTGGAGCACGGTTGTACTGCACGGGAGTCTTCCTCGATGTTGAACAAGCTTTTGATCGAGTCTGGCATCCAGGTCTGCTCTAAAAACTTTGTCAATTCCTACCCCCTACATTTTTCCTTATAATCCGCTCCTACCTCACTGATAGAACCTTTAAAGTAAATTATAACCTTGCCTACTCATCTCTCTTTTCTCAGTCTGCCGGTGTTCCTCAAGGTAGTATCTTTGGTCCCATTCTTTATACGGTTTATACAGCTGACATCCCAACCCACCCTAACACAGTCCTAACAACATACGCTGATGACACATGTATACTGTCTGTAAACACTACAGACACACATAACAACTATTAAAGAATTGTGTCAAAACTGGAAAATAAATCCTGACAAATCCCATCAAATAACCTTTACTCTCCGTCGTAAACCTCTACCCTCCTGTCCTACAGTATCCTTTCTAAATACTCCACTAACGCCTGTTGAACAGATTCGATACTAGGACTCCATCTTGACAAGAGACTTACTTGGAATCCACACACAAGACTGAAACGATAAGAAACTGCTCGTAGATTCCGATTGCTGCACTTACTTGACAAACACTCTAAACTTTCAATTCACTACAAAAAATTAGTATACACTACGATAATCAGACCAATTTGAACAGAATCCCAGCTCTAGGACTCTACCAAGCCATCAAATTCCTCCCGTATCCAATCCTAACAATCAAAAATCCTACGTAAAATCCTTGATCCTCCTTATAACGTTACAAATAAACTCATCCACAAAGACCTTAACATCCCATTCGCTGCAGATTTGAAACGACAAACAGATATGCGTCTTTACCTTCCAAACTCCTTACCCATCCTAACCCACTAATTCTTAATCTTTCATCCTTAACAATCCCTGATAATCCTCCGAGGCGTCTGAAAAGAAGATGGCCACAGGACCTCCTAATTTAAATTAACCGATGGGTGGTTCCTTCCTAAGATTTTCAAGTGTATATGAAACGTATAACATATTTACTTATTGTATTAGTTTGTACAGTTGTAAATTACATTAAATTAAAAAAAAACTATAGTACGTAAAGTAGTATTTACTTTTAAATATAGCTTTACAGACACGCTACCTTGGACTACATCTGGCCAAAGGGCTAACCTGAAATCCCCAAACTGAAAAGTCAAGAAACTGCTCGTCGATTCCGACTATTACTACATTTATTAGACAAACGGTCTAAATTGCCAATCCACTTCAAAAGACTTATCTACATGACTATTATAAGGCCTATCTGGACATACGGATTTGAGCTTTGGGGCTCCACTAAACCATCAAATTCCTCCCGAATCCAATTCTTATAGTCCAAAATCCTTCGTAAAATCATTAATGCTTTGTCACAAATCAAGTCATCTATGTTCCATATGTTGCCGATTTGGCCAGAACCAGATACCATTCCTTCCATGATAAACTTTCCAACCACCCAAATCCACTTGTTTCTACCCTGGCTTCTCCTTCATTACCTAATAATCCTCCTAGGCGTCAGAAAAAAATATCGCCTCGAGATCTTCTCCTCTAGAAATGTTATTGGTGTTCTATCAATGGGTAGATTCTCCACGTGTTTGTATCATGTCACTATGACACCTACAGCAAATTTACTTATTGTGTATATTTTTATAGAGTTGTAAATGACAATAAACAAATTAAAAAATAAAAATAATAAGTAACCGATATATCCCGAACCAGATATCAATCCTTCCCAATTTAATTCAATTTGCTTAATGTGTTTTTATGTAAATACAGTTGTAAATAGCAATAAATAATTTCTTTAAAAAAGTATAGCTTTAACAGCAATATTGGATATTATTTATCCAATTGGCTATTAATCTGTGTTTATTTATTTTTTGTTAGCTCAGTTTCCTTGAAAATATTTTGAAATGTTAACAAATTTTAATCTGTAAAAAACGTAAGGAATAAAGGGAAAGTCGATAGGAAAATAGGGCGACAACCTACCCCATCAGATTTCAATATTAAAGCGTCAAAACATAATAAATTGGATCTGCTTCTTGTTTTTAATTAATTTTTCCCCCCTTGGCGTGATATTGACAGAACCTATAGCTGCTTAAGGACTTAGTTACGTTGAATCGTCTGTTGGCCTTTTTCTTCAGTCGCTAACAATTTCATTTAAACTTTTTCTCTTCTGAAAATCACATACAATTTTTTTTTATCAACCATCTCCCCACTCCTATTACAATCAAGATTGTTTTGTGGTTTATTTACTACATTCAAATCAATGCGTTAATCATTCTGATGTATACTCTCCTCCTCGTAATAACCTTTCTTATAACCTCCTTGATTCCTTATTCCGAACCTTCGGACCGCGCTTCATTGCTAGAGGAGACTATAACGCTAAGCACCAACAATGAGGATGCCGCACATCCAACTCCCTTGGTAACATCCTATCCCGTGTTTCCACCTCCAATACCTATTCCATTCTCTCTCCCAAAAATCCGACTAATTGGCCTACATCCCTCAAAAAGCGCCCTGATATCCTTGATATATTTATCACCTCTCAGATTTCTCCCTCTCAAACCACTGTTGAATCCCTGGACGACCTATCATAAGATCATAGTCCAGTTCTGCTTTTTTTTACATTCATGCTTTGTACCAAAGCCCTCCGCCCCTTCATTGATAACAGGAAGAGTTGACTGGGACAAATTTAAATGTGAACTGGAAACTAAACTGGACTTAAACATTCGACTGAAGACAAAACAAGACATTGATGAAGCTATTGAAAAACTCACATCATCAATAAGAACAACTGAAGTATATACTACAAGAAGTATAACTGACAACACATCAGCTAATAGAATTAATAACAATAAACAAAATAACATGCATATTCATATCTTATTAAGGGGAAAACGCAGAGCAAGATCGAAGTTGCATAGGACCTGATATCCAACTGACAAAACGTATTACACCAAATTGACTAACAAACTAAAAGTATAAATCAGAAAATGCAAAATTCAAAATTTAATTAACTTTACTGAAAATCTTACTACTACTGACAAATCATTATGGAGGACTAACGAAAAACTGTTAAATTTCAAAATTACAAACATTCGGACAACACCTTTCTAAAACCTTTATTCCGCAACCTGATATCCTTAACCCAATGCACATTGAATGTGTTGAGGCAGAACTAAATATTCCGTTCCAAATGACCCTCCCACCTAAAGCATTTCATCCTTCAGAGATATCTAGTATCATTCAAAGATTACCTACCCGCAAAGCTCCTGGACACGACCTAATAACATCCCACATCCTGAAACTTCTTCCTCGGAAAGCCATCCTATGCCTTACCTACATATAAAACGCCGTACTCCGTTCCACATATTTTCCTGATCCATGGAAATTATCAATAGTTAAAATGATACCTAAGCCCAAAAACCCACCAGAATTCCCATCCTCCTACCGTCCTCTCTCTATTACCAAAATCTTCGATAAACTCATTTTATAAAGCCTATACCCCATCCCAAATTCCAATCATATAATCCCAGATCACCAGTTTGGATTCCGAACATCCCACTCTATTATCCAGCAATGTCATCGTGTGATGGACGTAGTCTCGTCTACTCTGGATCGTGGAATGTATGTACTGCGTGGGAGTCTTTTTCAATGTATTCTTTTGATCGAGTGAGGCACCCTGGTCTGCTTTACAAACTTCGTAAATTTCTACCTCCTACATACTTTCTCATTATTCGTTCCTTTCTCACTGAGAGATTATTTAAAGTAAATCACAATGGTTCCTATTCATCCCTCTTCTTTCAGTCCGCTGGTGTTTCTCAGGGCAGTATCCTCGGTCCCATCCTCTACACAATCTATACAGCAGACATCCCAACCAATCCTAACACTATCCTCACAACGTATGGCGATGACACATGTATGTTAGCTGTTAATAATAACCCTTTAATTGCATCCCAAACTCTTCAATCCCATATAACAGCCCGCGAAGAATGGTGTCGTAATTGGAGGATCAAAATAAATTGCAACAAATCCCATCAAATTACAACAAGTATACTTCAATAATGTTGCCCTTACCCCTGTCGAACAGATCCGCTACCTTGGACTACATCTGGACAAACGACTAACCTGGAATCCTCAGACAAGACTGAAAAGACAGGAAACAGCATGTCAATTTCGACTATTACAGCACTTACTAGGCCTAACGGTCTAAACTTCCAACACATTGCAAAAGACTGATCTACATGACTGTAATAAGACCAATCTGGACATATAGAGTTGAGCTTTGGGGCTCCACTAAACCTTCAAATTCCTCTCGTATTCAATCCTTACAATCTAAAATCCTTCGTAAAATCCTGAATGCTCCTTAATTTGTCACAAATAAAGGAAACTCATACAAAGATCTTAATGTTCCCTATGTAACCGATCTAGCCCCAACCAGATATCACTCCTTCCATTATAAACTCCCGAACCACTCAAACCCCCTAGTTTCTAACCTTGCATCCACTTCCATTCCTGACAATCCTCCGAGGCGCCTGAAAAGAACATGGCGACGAGACCTGCTAATGTAAAACGTCATTAGAGTGTTGCCAATGGGTAGTTTCTCTACACGCCTGTAACACTCCAATTTAACCGAGATCAGATTTACTAAATGTACAGTTGTAAATAGCAATAAATAAATATTTAAAAAAAAAATCTTTCTGAGATAGTATTAGAAGATGATGTTATCGAGCTCCTCAAAATGAACTTATTTTACACTAGAAACAAGAGATGAGATTATTAATGATGAATAATGAATGCTTCAAATATTTGAGAAAACGAAAACGATTTACTACTTATGTTATAAATAGTTTCATAAAAATTACATCAGTTTAGAAACAATATAGAATACCTAAATTTTAGTTCATTGATGACTAGTGATTACTAGTGGATACTTTGTTTTCTATTAAAAAATTAAAACGAATAAGTGTCTCAACTAAAAGTATTCGTAAACTCAAAAATGAGAATGTCAATTCATTGCAAATTTATCACACCGTTTTCCAGTTTCAGGCGCTTTTTAAATATTGCTCGATTTAACTATCATAAAGTCTGCTCTTTTTAAGCAATTATTTCAAAAGTGATATAGGATATAGGGTTCTTAGTGGGGTGGGTCCGGTGGGGAAGGATTGCCTTTTTTTCGTGTTATTATCTCCTCTACATGTCGTATATCTATCAACCTACTCGCTACAATTGTCCATTTGAAAAGTCAGATAAGTAAGCCTACCACACAGCTTCGATATCTCAACATTTGTTTAATCTCTACTAAAACTAGTTACCAGATTTTTATTTATAATGTCGCAAAATCCTGCCAAAAAAAAGAGAAATATGTATATATACTAGCAAACCCGGCAATGCTTCGCTTTTGTTGTATTTGAGGAAGTATATAAATTGATTTAAGACAATTGAGTCTTTCATATCAATTAATATATAAATGAAGTGATGAGATGGTAACTACAGTAACATAAATCGTAACAGTTAACTTCGCTGTATAATCGTTAATACTGGTCCAATTCAGTTGATTTTTTCTTATTCTTTTTAACTATTTGATTATCTATATTATTTTTATGTATTTATACTACATAATATATGTTTTTTAATATAATTTTTATACAATGACCCTCAATGTGCTTCAATATTAGAATATATTGAAACAATTCAGAAAGACTGACTTATCAAAGTGTGGTAAAAGATTTTTTAGGAGTAAAACAAAATAGATATTCGTTTTTAGCATCTGGAGAAACTCTTAAATATTAACTTTCGAAAAATAAGAAAACAATATTTTTTGCCCCAAACTTTCGCCTTTGATTCCATTTGAAAATAAAAAAAAAATTAATTAACTTTCACATAACTCAACTAATCTATACCAAACTTAGCAATGGTTTGGGGCTCTATAAATTGCACCAAATAGTACAAACCGCATCTCATTAAACACACAAGAACCGGAGATATAAAAGAAAACGAAAAAAGTTTTTCTTTATTTTAGAATAATATTTAGCCCTTCGGAGGGCATTAAATCTAAATTTTACATTAAAGTTAATATAGGTTAAAAGAAGAGACCGTTCAGCTTTCCAACGGTTGTAATAATGTATAGTACAAGAGTCCAAGAGGAGAAAAAAGGCAGTTATCTCACACCAATTTTTGATTACTTAATTGAAAACTAGGTATAGGTACTAGTCAAAATTGATGAGTCTGCCAAGTATAGGTAGGGGGAATAAAAATTGGCGGCTGTTTCACAAAGTTAAAAATAATTAATTTTTTATTCGGAGCTCTATATCTACCAACAACAATAGAAAATCTAAGAGAGCATAATTTAAAATAGAGTAAATTTGCTTAAATGTAAGCCCTAATAGAGCTATTTACGTACTTTAGTTTTCGAGATATAGCTTTTTAAAAAGCAACATTTCATAAAAGGGTATGGAACGTACTGAAATATCAGTAGTTAGTTTATTATTTTCAGAAATCTATGTCTCAGGAACTATGTGTCGTACAAATATCGATTAACTCTCAAATTTAAGCTAGTTAATTGAGCTATAAAGTAATCTATGACGTTTATTTTTGTAGGAGTAGTAGTTTTCATGAAATTTGCTAAAATAAATTGATTTATAGTTGTTCGGACTAATTTTCATGTGCCATATTTATATTCGTATGTGAATATCATAAAAACTACTACCCCTACGAAGGTAAGTGTTATAAACTACTTTATAGTAAGTTAAATTTCCTTTATTTTGAGTGTTGGCAGACATATGTGCGTCTTATGGGTCTAGACATATATTTGTTCAAAATCCAACATTTTATACGAGCAACTAGAAATTAACATTTTGTGAGTTTAGTTTGTCAAATATCATAAAAACTAATACTCCTACAAAGTTAAACATTATTAACCATGTTATATTATATATGGTCACCGGAATAAAAAATAATCTGAATAAATCAAGGTGAAAAATTTCTAATTTTCAATTTCTTTGAAAAATGGTATTTGAGGGTTTAGGAGGCGCTAAAAACGAATATGATTTGATTTTTCCTAAAAACAAATTTGTTGACCTTCTTTACTGAAATCCTCATTATATTTTGTTTTTAATTTTTAGTGAATAAAAAATCATTTTATAGAATCAGTAATATTTTTTCCTTATTCTTCAGAAAGATAAAAATCGATTAGTATATATTAAATTGAGATACGTACCAAAAAGTACTTTATGGCAATAAATAAAATAGGAACAAATAAATATTCATTTATATACATATTATAGGGATGTGCATCCAAATCAATATCGATTAGCACCGGCTTAAAACGCAACTTTTAATGTTATCTCTTGAAGTTGAAATGTGAATCTATTTTTAAATAAATCGGGACCTCAATGTCCCCTATGTTGCCGATTTGGCCAGAACCAGATACCAATCCTTCCATAATAAACTTCTAAAAACCAACTCGTTTCTAACCTGGCTTCTCCTTCACTACCTAATAATCCTCCTAGACGTCTGAAAAGAAGATGGCCTGGAGATCTTCTCCTTTAGAAATGTTTTTGGAGTTCTTTCAATGGGTGGATTCTCCACATCTTTTTATCATGTCATAATATCATTTACAGCAAATTTACTTGATGTGTATATATGTATACAGTTGTAAATATCAATAAATAAATTATTAAAAATTTTTTTTAAAAATATATAATCAAAAAATAAATAGGATATAAAATATTTAGAAATACATTAAATAAAGACTCTACTTCATCCTTATCGCGGCAAGATACCGTATACGTCAACGCGACTTCAGAAAAAATTTCCCAGGCTTTAGGATGAATATTGTCGTTTGATTTTCTTTTCATCATCTAGGGAATTCATTAGAAAAGTGAGTTGGTAGCATTATTTGACCCTCGTACCTCGCCTAACCGAGCGTATACCTGATACCCTTCTCGGGAGCTGACCAAGAAGCGTTATGAATTATGGTCCACCATAGTTTAAATTATACTCACTCATCATCCTAATCCCTTGGCACAACCACTATCTAGTATTACCCATCTCTACAATCCCCCCAAGTTTGAAATGGCAGTGACCCAAGGCTCTATTTTCAATGATTGTATTGGAGTTCTGCTCTTAAGTCCTCACTTATCCTCCACTGGCTTTCAGCTTCAGTGACGCGGTTGGGAGAGAAGCGCCGGTGTCATCCAGAGTCCTACTGTTTTCTTTACAAGTGGTGGAAAAGCTCGGTTCGAAGTTCCTTAGACGGAAAATAGGATTGAATGGGTTCAAGATGTTATTTTTTCATTAAGTTTAATTTGGTATCATTTAATTTGCATCTCTGTAAATATGGTGTGAATGTGCTCTCTTATTCCTATTTTTATTGGGTGTAAATATCTGACAGAAATAATTATTACACAATCAATTATAAGTAAAAAAATTTACAATGTATTTCCTGTGATCTTATGCACGCCTGTTTACAATTTTTTTTTAGATTTTTCATCTTGTTTTCAGCCCTTTGTATTTATTAATTATTATTATTGTATTATTTTATCAGTTTTATTTTTATTATATTTTTGACTTAGATTCATATTCTTACTTCTACAAACCATGATAGTATTTTCTTTTATTTATATATTTTTTTATTATTATTATTTGAAATTTAGTGCTTGTTCTTTTGAATTCAGAGAGTACAATTGCAATCATTTACATTTTTTCTCTTTCCCTTTATCTTTTTTTTTTTTTTTTTTTTCTTCTGTGCATCTATTTCCGTATATATTGTATGAATGAATATTTGGACAGTAATACTTGATGCCCTATATTTGTGGCAGATTATATTAACCTCTTGAATAAATTTTTTTTAAAAATTTTCCAGACCATTTTCCTTCACTAAAAATGTTTAAGTTAGCAGTATATGTTTAATAATTATTGTTGTAAGAAAATTGGTCCATGAATAAACGATATGCATTAAAACTAAACTTCTGTTCTGATTACTGATTTTCTAATAATTAAATTTATATTATATCTACTTATATTTTGTTTTTTGACTACTTTAACTAACATTTCAAAGCCATAGCCTGATCAAAAGTTCAGTAGAACAAATGCCACTTTAACACTAATTTTATGTTTTATCATTTCTTCGTTTATTGTGATGGCATAACTTTGTGTTTCGAACAATATCAAAGATACCTGCAACATGAATAGGCAAGATGATTTGGGAGGGGGAGATGGCTAGGGTAAAGCCCGGTGATCAACCTCTCAGCCAGCCACCTGTGCTTATCCCTATCACCTCCCAGTTCATTGCCCTTCATCAATACATCATCAAGGCTACTGCACTTCTATGCTTGATCATCATCATCATCACCATCAGCATTCAGTGTCTCTGTTCGTTATGGAGGCTTTGGCCGAATTCCACGCTTCCAAAACATCATGGGAGAGGATAAAAAGGAGGCAAAAATATATCTACGTGTAATATAACTGCAAGATTCCAAAAACAAAGCCTCAGGTCAATCAAATTCTATCATATATATACTAGCAAAAATTTGGGGTAACAAGACTAGCTTGGAGTGATGTGATGTATCTAGTTGATAGGTCGTATCGGGCCTATCTGCTGTCTTTGGTCTGCATTTAATTCATCTTCTGTCTTTCTTTCTTGATATTAGGAAAGTCGTTGACTGGTCATTTAATAATAATAAAAAAATATATAGATGACATACTTTATACGTACTTTAGAGGAAGAGTTTTTGAAAATTCATCATTTAATCCTGTTCAACTATCTCAACGAGGATAAAACCTATTAAAAATATATATACCTGATATCAAATATCATTCGATTTTATATTCATGCACCATTTTTCAATTTCAGGTGCTTTTTAAATATTGCTCGATTAAACTACCTTAAATTCTCCTCTTTCCGTTTTAAGCTAATATTTCAAAAGAGATTTAGGACCGTCGTTCCCCGGGGGTCTTAGCAGGGCGGGTCCGGCGGAGAAGCGGTTCTTTTTTTTATGTTATTATCTCTTGTGAGATTGTGACATCTTGTACATCGGCCGACCTACTGGCTATATTTGTCTGTTTGAGAAGTCAGATAAGTAAGGTTACCATGGAGGGTGGGAGTGGAGGGTTTCATGCATAAGGGAATCACTGGTAATAAGAAAGCTGACCAGCTCGATAGAAATGGGGCTCAGCACCCATCTATGGGGCCAGAACCACTCATAGGCATCTCTTAAAAGCATCAGCGCAAATAAGTTCTGGACTGGACATGGAAAATAGCAGGCAAACTAACTAAACCCTCTACTTATAGAACTAAGTGGCTGCTAGGCCTAAAGAGAAATGAAAGACTTAGAATACATCTTAAAATTTGTGGAGAAGTTCGTGATGAAACCTGCCGCTTATGTTTACAAACTGTCCTACTTACATAACAGATTGTGGCCGGTACGCGTCACTAAGATATAGGTTTCTAGGCTCAGATAGAATTCTAGAAAATGAGGCTTCCTCTATGGATTGAATGTCACTTTTAAATTTCCTTAGAAAGTCCAAAATGTTCGATATAAAGGAATAAAAGTTATAAAAACAATTATAAATTATGATTATCGTTATAAATTGTCATTCCACTGATCTGTCTTGGGGTTGGCAAAAAAGGACTAACAGACCCACTTGTCGGACTTGTTCTCCCCATCATTACCAATACCAGTATTCATATACGGAGTTCATTCAAAATCTTTTGAACTATTTTTGTGAAAATCAAACGACGATTTTGCGAGACTTATTTTTGAGATTATTTTGACTCAGGGGAAAGCGATATATTTCATATATAGGTAAATAGGAGTATAAAAAAATGAAATAAACTAATTTTAATTGAATTTCTCTAATAAACTATAGTTTCATTATTTAAAAAATAAATACTATTATTTTTAAAATTAGTTTATTGAAATTGTTTTTCTTCTGAAATTATTAAACCCCTATTTTATGTCCTAACTTTTGTTTATAAATTAACATATGTACATATATATAATACTTATTCCGTTTTCAAAACTAACAGTTGGAATAACAATTGCTTACAGTGGATGAATATAAAATAATAAAGTAAGAAAAAAGTGGGCGGTTCAACAAAGGCATCTAACGGTATCCAGGGTTTCGTGGCCCCTTTGGATTGTGGAGCGCTCTAGTGGTGTATATATTAACTTAGTAGTATTTTCATTCAAAAAGAATCTGTTATCAACGCCAAAAGATTTTTTAATTTTTTTTTCAATATTTTTTATTATAATTATAACTATCCCTTGTTAAAGTAATATTGTATAATGAATTCCTACGATTTTTCTAATAAAACTGTAACTAGAGTGTTAAAACACCATTGGAACAAAAATAAAATTAAAAAACTGAGTACTATTCGATACTATAAGTTTATATTTTGTAACATTTAAAAAATTATTTGTTTTATATTTAGAACCAACATTCTTCAAATTCGTCTGGAAATGTCATTTTCCTTGTGTTGTGCTATATGTAGCACATGATGTGCTTTGAGCAAGCTTCACAAGTCGTTACTTTGAAGTTTAAAAAAAAATCTAACATTCAAAATTACGCTTATTATAACTAATTAGATTTATCATAAAACGTATAATTAGGAAATATAATTAACTTCATTTAAAGAAATGATGGTATCAATATTTATGTATATTAATAGGTTGAAAATCAGTTAATAATACAAAATCTGTATTGAGGCGACATTTCGCGAAAATATGCGATCAATGAATAAATATATAACTTGAATATATTACTTTGATAACTTTTTTGTTGAATATTTATGATGTATCATCATGCATGTCGCTTTACAAGTAAAACAAATTAAGGCAAGATTTTATTTTTTTTTATTTGTGTGACAAGTTTAGAGTTGTTTGATTTTTCTAGTCTAAAATGTTAAACAGATTAAACTCCAAAGATTTTATTAATATCATAAAAATCTGCTCATGTGAGGTAAAATTTCTATTTCCATATCATTAAAAATATATATATATTTTTTCCATAAAAATCTCCTAACTTCAATTTTCGACTTAATGTATTTTATTTGTATTTTATTTTTGTGTAATATAAATAAATTGAGAATCAGTCAATCAAACTACTGTATTGAGGCGACATTTCGCGACAATATGCGACCAATGAAATCGCGAAACTTCCCCTTAATATGGTTGCTTTTTTATTTACTGATCATCCAGGACTAAAAATATATAAATATATGTTGGAGACATTATTATTTTTTCTATCTCCTTTTTCACCTATCCATAAAATAATAATTTATGCAATGTTATGTCTACAGTTTTTACATTTTATCTGATGAAATTTTAATAAATTATATTAGTTTTTTTACTAATTTCCGACAATGGAAACAACCGTCTCACTGTGACCTTTTCTATATTATTCTAAAAAAATATTCCCGGATTAACTATTCAGATTAAAAGTGCAAGCTTTGACCTTTATGCTTAAACGCACCTGTAATTTTTTCAGTGGAATTAATGGCTAATTTAATTATAATTTACTAATTGAAACTGAGGAACATGAAAGGAAGATAAAATCATTATGTTTTGCGTGTTTGATGTTTAATAACTGTTCTACAAGCGAGGGGCTTATGCTGCTTGTCGAGAAACTTTAATGACTTGCGGGGGTGTAACACGGTTAGCTTTCAGAGTGTAAGTTACCAATTATTCCGTTCTCAGAAACGTATTTAAATTCCAGGAATGTTATTTATATTGACAATAACTTGTGAGATTTTATATGTAGTTGTTGCATTACATTCAGCAAACGGTTTCTGGTTAACTTTTTTTCGTAGCTCACTCGTTACTGATGATGAAGAATTTTTTTTTTGGTTATGATTGAAAGTAGAACTGAGTTGCTAGGTTTTATTCGAGCCGTGGCAGATGATTTATTTATACGATTGATTATATATACCAGCCATGAATCGGCTCTAGGACGAAAGACACTCCTAGGACACACACCCACCCTTTATAAAGAAAGCATTCTAAATTTTAATTGGGGAAAATCTCAGATGTTGGGTGTGAATGCTTGTTTTATCACCTGGCTCTGAAAACGTTTGTCGAACATTAGTTCTTTCTTATCTAGCGCTGAATCTAAGACCTCTCAAAGGATGTTGTTCTTTGAATATTTTTTGATCTTAAGCACTTTCTATAACTGTCATATACCCTATGACAGTAGTACTGACTAGGTTTGGTGAAAGTTCGACAGCTCTCGTTATCGATTATTTTAGTAATATTAGACTAGCAGCTGTCGGGACTATTGATATTTTTCTTTTGGCTCCTTATCAAGTGACTCTATAATATATATATTCGTCCTGGAAAACCTAATAGGGTTATGGGTTATATATGAAGAGATTTGTTAAACAGGTCTTATAGCTTTGAGGTTTATTCTACATGATTTAGATTGTTATGTAGTTGCTTCCAATTTGTATGTTTATTGTTACTAAGGACACATATAATTATAAAATAGAAAATGTTCAAAATGCTAATATATAAACTAACGTTTAATTTTTGAAATATGAAATTCTCAAGTATTTTACTATCAGCATCCTTATATATCAAAATATTCTTTTCCATACTTGATGATTAAAAAACTCTTGCCATAAATTAATAGCAATTCTATTTTCAAGTTTGTTACTTTTTTATGCCGTTCTCTATTAAGTTCAAATTATTTGCAGTGATAAAGATTAAAAGATCTAGAGAGTACCACCCTATTCTAACCATGGTAGAGGGTCAAGTTTTCATTTTGTGGGATGTAACATAAATAAAAGTCGACCCACCAGGCTGGATTCGAACCGGCGCCACTGCAATTCCAAGGCTGCAAAGACCTACGCTTCAACTCCTTCAGCTGTAGACGGCTTCAACACTAACAGTACCTGCCTACTAATCTTTCTCTACTGAGCCTTATCAAATACACAAACTCGGACTTAATACACTCTTTCCATATACATTTCGGTCGACTCCTATGACTATTCAAAGCAATTAATCGTTTGTTATCTATTCCGACAACTTCTCTCACCCATTAAATTTCCCGTAGTACTATTATTCACAAAAAGGTTGATAATGTCTGCTTGTCAAGCATTCTTGAACGTGTGTATAGTAATTCTTTTCCCATAACATAATTACCACATACTCACTGAAATATTTTTGTATAAAAAGATTGATTGTACTTGTGAAGTGTGTGTGTATGTTACCCGCTTAGTATGTATTTCTTTATAAATCTAATTCTTTACAACGCGCAATTTCCATATAAACCTGTTTAGTCATCCTAACCCTTTGGTTCAATCCTTATCCAGTTCCACTCATTCCTAAAATCCACCTCGAAGGTTGAAATGGCAGTGGCCAAGAGACTTATAGTAAAATAAAAATTGACAACTGGGGTTCTGTCAATGGTCAGATGCTCCACTGAAGTTGTGTGTTTGCAGCTTAAGCGCACTTGCTCAGCCTCCACTGGCTCATTATCAGTGATGCGGTGAGAGGGACGTGCTGGGATCTCAAAGAGCTCTGCTCTATCTTTCATACGTGGGGGATAGAGTAGGCTCATGGATCCTCAGAAGAGTGTAAACGTGACTGGAGATTATTTTATTTATTTATTATTTCTAGTATATAGTTCGATTATTTCTTTATCCTTCTGTTTGTATATTAGAGAGATTTTATTTACTTTCTATGTATTTTCTTTTCATTTATTTATATTTTTATTCTTATGTTATTTTATTTTAGTATGAATGTAATCAGTTATCATTATTACTTATTGCCCAAAAGTGTCATGGCAGATTGTAATATATATCAATAAATAATTCTAAAAAAAAAAAATCTTTCGTGATTTTCATCAACGAGTAACGTTTGAATTTAATATTAAATTTAATTTGATATTTTCTGTATATTTCCTAACAGTGCCAAATCATTCTCACATCCAAGCACAGTTATTTTACCACATTTTAAATCGTTTTCAGAAGGAAATACATTTCTAATGACGATTTCCTAAGTTATACTAAAAGGAAAAGGGTGTCTTCCTTTTTAAATTAAAGCATACAATACACTTTTTGATTATTTATACCTATTCAGACTTTATAAAATGGTTCAGAGATGCACATCTCCACTAGAGTAACTAACTTCTATAGTATTCTCGATTTTAACAAAATATTATACAGATTCTGATAGTCATCAAAATTATTGACCTCAAAATCGATAAAGATTTCATGACTACACCATGGAAAATTAACCTTTATCTGAACATGATTTTACAGATTTTGTATTGAGTTATTTAAATGATGAAGGTATCAAAATTTGCTTAATAAGTACATTGCTATTTTTAAAGTTTCTTTTATACACTGCATGTGGTTTACATTGGAAAACCATTCAGTTGGGGGCTGATAGAACCACACAGTATGACTGGCCTTGGGCTAGCTTATCCAGAAGTGCGTAGTCGTGTTCCCTGTGCTCTGGTCCCTCGAGACATCATTATCCCACCATAAAGATGGATGTCTTCAGAGGATCCGATTCAAAGTGTGCTAGAGTGAAGAATGAGCTCCTTCGTTCCCCAGGATATGGTTATCATAATTTTCCTATTATATTTATATGGTTTCTGGGAAGGAGAATTGTTGTCATAGTTACTTTATTTCCTATTATGAGCTCATAGTTTATTTTAAAATACGTAATTTTATCCTAAATTGCTAAATTAGCTACAATGGAATCATCTACGTAATTCATATATATAAATAATTGACCGTAATAAATCAAATTATGAACAAGATGGTCATGGGCGCGGACACAAAAAAAAAAAATAAAATAAAAAAAATTGAAATAATTAACAAGTATTTATTTGTTGAAGTTTCTCTCCACTTTGTTGAGCTTTATTAGAGCTAAAAATATATAAAAACAACCAAAAATATTTTGTCATAATAGGATAAAATACAAAAGGTTAATTAATGCTAGGTTAAAATTATATAAATATAAGTGAAAACAAAATAATATACAAATGAAAAAAATAAAATAGTATAAATATAAAAAAGACAATGATAAGAATAATTAAAAATACGAAAACTATTAGGTTAAAATGGAAAGGATACATAATAACACGTAAAAATAGAAAAGTAGAAATGAGAAAACAAAATTTAACACACTAAAAAATTTACAATAAAGAAGCAAGTTAAGATTACAGAAAAGTAAAGAAATAATAAATACAATAAAATTAATAATACTCATAAACGAGTAAAGAACAAACATATTTGTATGATTTTTATTTATTTTTTTAAATAATACATCTTACTTAAATCCACTGAACGTTTTATTGAACCATTGAGAAAATACACAACAATTAAAATTGATAAAAGTTTTTAGGTGATGGTATGTGTATTTAGGCGAGATTATTTCACCACAGTCATAAATAAAAATTAAGTATGACCAAGAATTCGGTTATCACAGGTACACTACAAAATTAGAAAAAACATATATCAATGACATCACATTCTAAAACATAATAATTTATAATCTATTATTACACTTACATCATATTTTTTTCTTTACACCCACATATGTATATTTTAGTTGTTTAGATAATACTTCAGGTAGTAGTTGAATAAAAATGAATAACGTATTATGTAAAAGGCAATTCCACATACTACGAGAAATTTATCACAAGTTGCAAAAAAGTAATAAAAATAGTGAATTCTTAAAATAATTTAGTCACAAAAATTATATCTTGATAGAACGAAGCCGAACATGTTGATTTGAACCAACACAATAATACAATATAGTAACCGGTAACACTAACTGGCATGTTATAAACATTTAAGTGACTTCATTTGATGAATACCTTGTTGGTCTATTCTCACCACACCAAGTATAATTTCACCGCATTTTACTGAAATGACTTGAGAATTGTGAGCATATTTTTTATTTATTCATTTTTAGGTGTTGGATTAGAGTTTTTTCATACACTATGAAGGCTGTATAGAGTGTTAAGATAGGTTTATTTCATAGTGGATCTTTAAATAATATTAAAGCTTTAGAATTATTTCCAATAATTTTTGACATGATCTCCGTTAAGTTTCAAAATAAGTAATGAAGACCTTCGAAAAAGATAACATTTTACTATGTGATAACAGGCTCTTTAGAGCCATTTCATCTCAGAAAAATGAAAGAAATATACGCAGACTGTTCTGCGATTATCAAATAACACGCAAGATTGGAGTTCAAATTATAACTATTAAAAGATACGATGTATTGTTATACGCGATGTTTACACCACAAGAGAAGAAGTTAATATATTGTAAGGTAATCAAGCTCCTAATTAAGTTTCTTAAGCGTTTATTAGTTAATAAAGGTATATAGGAGGTTTAACGCCCTCGTGTATACAAAGTAGGGTGGGTTTCCTCATAGGTTACCGACCTTCTATAGTAGGAAAAGGGAAGTTGAAATTTATTTTGCCAAGGTATTAACGTTAGATCGGGAATGCAGTCAGTAATAAAAACACCAATAAGAAAAATTTATTTTATTTGTGCCGACGTTTCGGACCAAATTACAGGGCTAAAAACAAAAACGAAATGATAACAACTATAAGAAAAATGAAAAAAACAAAACAATATGACAAGAAATTGAAAAAATAACAAATGATACTAAATCAAGATAAATATAATATTGAAAAGGTAAGAATTTACATCAAGAAAGAAAAACAAAAAATTGCTTTATATAAACGATGAAAAACTGAAAATAACATATCATGAATTGGGGGGAAGGAACATATATTAGTAATATAATGGGAAACATGAAAATACATAAGAAAAATATAATGTTAAAATTCAATCTGGACATTCAATGGTGAGCTATTCGTTGTCGAGCGGGTTAAAGCCCCAGTTATGAGTGGCTTGTGACTGCAGCAGCTCCGGCTCGAATCAGGCCTGGGAGGGGGTCGACTCTTATTTCTGTAGCGGTCCCATGAAATGAAAACCTAACCCCCCATCATGGTTAGAATAGGGTAGTAACCTGTAGACAACCTCTCCCCCCGTATGTCTGAAAAGACAAAGAAGGGGTCATAAAAAAATAATAATGATAATATAACAAGATAATTAATCCCAACACTAAATGGGTTGCGAATTTAGTCCTTTTTTTGCTTTTACTTATGTTTATTTGAAATATAAATACATTTAGAAGTAATATTGCAATCGTAAAAAATGTATAATTTAATTTGCAATTATAGCTTTGATAGATTTTTAAAAATCTTCGACACATTTCCAGATATATTTAACAATATTGTTTTACATATTTTTAAATATTTCACCGTTCTTTATTTATTTTTTTTTTTTTTTACAAATTTTTGGAATACATATTTTAGTCTTTTTTCCTGTTTTATTTTACATATTTTAATATATTTTGGATTATTTTCATATTTATCTTATTAGTACATATTTCCCTATTCTCTAGGAATTTTCCTTTAGTAATCGAAACGAATGATTCTGTGAAATAGAAAAACCAACACAGCCAGTCCTAAATTATTTTCCGAGGGGGCATAAAATAAACGAATTGTGATAGTTTATGTAAGTTCTGGTGATTTACTTTTTTCAAGTACCGTATGTACTTATTTTTTTACGTCCCATGAAATGAAGTTAAATTCAATTAAAAATGTTTATTGTTCTCTTTATGCATTCATGCTATATATATATATGACTTTGTGGAAGTGTCAGAAAACGATAACGGTAAGTGATAGTAAATTAAAAGCCAGAATGCTTTCATAATCCCTAGCAAGATGTAAGCTAGTGGATACCATATTTTTTTTTAATAATTGCTGTAATTCTTTATTTAATCGTTAAGACCAATATTTATTTAAAATAATCAAGGGCTAAATAAATTTCACAAAAAGGTTAAAAGAAATTTGAATGATTTCGAAAAGGTTTTTAGGTTATATGAATGATAGAAGCGAACACGAAGGTGAGGTGAGATAAGGGATTTAATTAGCTAAACGAACCATCAGCTTAAAAGTGCTCTTGATTAAATGGCTATCATGCCACAAACTGAGTTAGACCTAAAACTGATGACGCTGCAAATTGGTAAAACATTACATGGTTGCGGGGTTAAAATAATCAAATGTTAAAATGTTCGTGTGCGTTGAGTTCCAGCCTTCGTGTACCTTTGTTTAACAACCTTTTTTACCTATTAGTATAATTGACAGCACGCGGGTTATATCTGCCTTCATAATCACAAACGAAGAAAGGTACGGAAAAAATATAACGATATAAAAATAAAATAAAGCCGATAAGTGAATTACGAGTATGTACACGATCAAAAAATCTCAAAACATGATCAAATGCTGATGTGATAGTTTATTCGTTGAATATTCTTGAAAGAAATTGCAAAATTATGATGGAAGGTGGTGCGAAATGATACAAGAAAATTAGAACCCCAATCTTTAAACGCGGCGTGATCGGCATGAATTCTAAATTATGATTTTTTTTTTTTTGGAAAAAAAGTGCTGTTTTTTAGCATCATATGACAATGCTGCTACAATCAATGGTGGCGTACCACTGTCCTGGGACCTCTAATGTGGAAAATTATATAATTTATACAACAGAAGGATTATTAGGTAATGAAGCAGAACCCAGGCAAGAAAAAAGTGGGTTTGGGTGGTTAGGAAGTTAATAATAGAAGAATTAGAGTCTGATTCTACCCAAATCGACAGACAACATATGGAACTTTGAGGTCCTGATGGATGGCATTTTTTTTGACATGATTTGTGACAAAGTAAGGAGTATTATTAGGAGGATTAGACTAAAATAAGTATATATATCGAAGCAATCCATCAGGACGCCTCTCCACGACAATGAATGCCAGTATAGTAGGCAAACTGGTAGCAGAGTCAAAAAAAAAAGTATGGATTGTTTAGTTCTTTTGGCTTCAGATGGACGGGTATCTCTTGATATGACTAAGGGCGGGGCTTATTGAGGCTTAATTTTGATAAGACGCTTCGCAGCATCGAGTAATAATGTTTTATATATAATATTATTAATAATATAAGTACATTTATAAATATCGAAGTATTTTACTTCAAAACATATGACTCCAGTCCTAAAAATAGAAGCAGAAAAAATGATCCATCAATAAACTGTTTTTATGTATCAAACACATCCCGTGTTTCCTTCCCATAGTAATTTATTTTTAGGATAAAAATTGCGCCTAGGGTATTCACACTTTTTAGTGTCCTGCTTTTTCTGTCAGCTGTCGTACTGTTTATTATTCATTGTTCTTTTTCATTTATTTCCCACCGCCCTCCTCTTTGTCCACCTCTTACTTTACACATAGAAGGATGTGTATCATTAAAGCAGAGTCGGGCTATTAGTGTTTTCATATTAATATTAGGTAGGTCTTAAATGTAGATTAAAGGGTGGGGTGAGGAGTAAGGCAAAATTCATATTACAAAACGATTTGTTTCAAGCCAAGAAAAGAAATGCATTTAATTACGTTTTTAAATTTCGAACAAAAGGCCAATGTAAAGCACTTACTTACAAAAGAGCCCCTTGTGGCCACAATAATTTTCATACTCGTGGTAGAATTAATTAATTATGTTCTATACTGTAAGTTGTTTCCTTTGAAGAAGCTTTTTGTGCCTAAAAGTAAATTTAGAATTCGGATTTCCACGTTTTGAGGGCCCCTGAGTCTATATACCAAGTATCCCCAAATGGCCTGTGGGTGTATGTAAACAACCTGGCTCAGAAAAGTTGTACAAAACTGGAATTCCAACTTTAAGGTGGGTACAGCAGTCCCGCACTCGGGGCTGTTATACAAGATCCGTAAATTCCTAACCCCTACATAATTCCTCATAATCCGTCCCTCTCTCTCTGACAGATTATATAAATTAAATCATAATAAGCGCTTAATCCTCCCTCTGTCCTAAATAGAAATATGTTTTGAGGTCCTCCGAGTATAAGTTTCGCAAAATGGTGTTCGTTAGCAGCCTAACCAAAAATTTGTACGAAACTGAAATTACATAATTAAGGCGGTTACATGTCTAGGATTTATAGGATATGGATATCTAGCAATATGGGACTGGCAGACAGCAAATGTTTCGTTAAAATTGACCAATCGGATGTGCTAGCTTATTGAATCGATCTTAGTTTGTTTAGCATTTTCCCAAAAACGGATCAAGTGATTATGATTAAACTCGGCAAATCAACATGCAATTAAGTTCTCTTTACTATCAAAACTTAAGATACCATTTTTTTTTTTTAGAATGCATTTATTGTTATTTACAACTATATAAAAATATATACAACAAGTAAATTTGCTGTAGGTGATATAGTGACATGATACAAACATGTGGAGAATCTACGTATTGATATAACTCCAATAACATTTCTAGAGGGATGATCTTTTCAGACGCCAAGGAGGATTATTACGTAATGAAGGAGAAGCCAGGCTAGAAACAAATAAGTTTGGGTGGTTGGGAAGTTTATTGTGGAAGGATTGGTATCTGGTTCTGGCCAAATCGGCAACATATGGGACATTCAGGTCCCGATGGATGACTTGATTTGTGACGAAGTAAGAAGCATTAAGGATTTTGGAGTGTAAGGATTGGATTTGGCAGGAATTCGATAAATTCTTCAGTTTTAGTTTCAGTTTCATTTTTTTAAATTTTTATAAGACTTATATAACTATAATATATAATAATAAAAGAATAGTAGCATAAAATATATAGACGAAGCTAGAATGAATTAAACAGTAAATTTTCATTTAAATAATTAATAAATATGAGTTTGGGTCTTTCAAAATGCTCTTGTATGAACATTCTAACTCAAATATGAAACTGATATTGCATACTTAGAGCATGTATGTATGGGATATGATTGCAAATTTTTTGGTAAAATCGACCGACTAGAATCACTTTGAAGAATCAATTTTGCATTTTTTTACGATTTTCCCAAAAATTTCTTTAGCGATTTTGATTAAACTCGGTAAATCGTAGAATTAGGTACTCTTCAATATCAGATAGGTCTTGTCCTCATTGAAACAGTTTTACGGGCCTCAGCTGACGCCGTAAATTACACATTACTTAGATATAACTAAGTTCTTTATTATTAAGGATGAAAATACGTTTCATATAGAAAAGTGAAAGTAAAACCTGACTATTGACATAAAAATTATGGAAATATGAAAATTCTCAATTTTCTCAAGTGTATCCATTGTTTATTATTACCAAAAATAAGAGATTTTTAATATTTCAAATAAAATAAATCAAAAGTACTTAAAAATTAGGCATTTAAGTTCTAAATAAAAGAAAAATGTTTCTTAGACTTGTTATTTTTTTAATAACAAACTTTTATTTTTCTGTTAATATAAAACTTCGTATTTTATCGAGGTTCAAATAATGAGTAAAATTTTCCGGCCAATAATCTAGCTTAACAAATGGTAAGAAAGCTACTTTTATCCTATAGTTATGCATCAATTTTTTTAATATTTTGTATTTATACATTGTTTATTACTATTAAAATTTGAATTGTTATATATTTTAAATAAACAAAGTTTCAAACTATTTCAAACTTGGTTGATATCGAAGAACACAAATTTTTACAGTGACTGAGTTTAATAACAATTAATGAAGCCGTTTTTTGTCGATGTTAAGAAAAAGGTGAATTTTAAGAAAATTATAGCAGAGCTTTATTTGTTAGTTGTTTATTATTACAATTAGCGTCCCTCCCTGCCCCTCGCTAGGTACGCGCATGGATACCAACATTTTTTTATTATACCTCATTTATAAATACGAGCATATCGATGTGATAAGGCTATTGATTTTATATGGGGTGGAGACCACATGCCTACCCAACTTGGAAAAGCTGCTAAGAATAGGAAGGAGGATCTTAAGAAAAATCTATGGGCCTAGGAAAACACAAGAAGGTTACAAGCGAAGATCTAACGAAGAGATCTACAGAAAAATCAAAGACCTGGAAACCGAGATAAGAATCAGAAGACTGATGTTCTATGGGCACATGAAAAGGATGAAGGAGGAAAGATTGAACAAAAAGATTTTTAAAAAAATGTTTAGCTACAAAAACATGGGACGATGCACGAGGCAAATAAGAGAAGAATTAAAGATTCTTAAAATGTCAGATACCGACTGTCTAGATAGAGACACATACAGGAAAACACTGAAAAATCATGCAATATTGGAAGAGGAAAAAGGAAGGTTAAGTAGTCCGAAGAAAGAAAAGAAAGGCAGACTTCTAAAGAAGCCTAACCAATAATATTCGCATGATCCTTAGTGGTCGGTACTGATTTAAAAAAAAAAATTCATACTTCAATTTAGATTTTCCTCAATATATATATTAAAATTATTCAACTACATCAGAAACTCAGATAATGTATCTGCTTGGGAAGATGTTTAGTGAGCTCAAACATATAACACCTTAAGTAATATTTATATCTTAATATCTTAATCCTTTTTTTTTTGATTCGAGGAAATGTTTCTTAGCCTTGAATTCACTCATGATTCCTCAGTTTCGTTTTAAATTCCGTTCGTTTGACACGCCACTCGACAATCATGAAAGTTACGGGTAATTTTTGAAAACGATCACTTCCAGCACTGATTACCAGCCCGCGTTTGTTTTGAAATATCCGAAATATGTATTGTAAGCTTCGCAAGGAAACAGTTTTTGAGTAATATAGATTTTAGTCTTTAAGTTTGGTCTGTGGTGTGTCAAGAGTTGTTCACGTTTATTTGATATGCTTTATTCGAATTGCCTATCAAGATTAGATAAGTTAGAACAAATATGTGTTCCTTAGTGTTTGCCTTGCAAATATTATACAGAAGTGAATAAGAAATGATTGATAAGAAACTAAAAATGTCAAATACCATAATTTCCATTTGAAAGTCAAAGAACTTGACATATTTGAGGCGATGAATCACACCGGGATCAAGAGATACTTCCATAATTTGCTATAATATACGGTTCTATTTCTAACGGAACAAAAGTTCGAACTTACAATGAAACTTGCATTTCAAAATTTATTTATTCCTATAAACACTTTGTCAAAGGATGATTTTTCAGTAATACACCTCAAA
Organism: Halyomorpha halys; assembly: GCF_000696795.3. Classification (NCBI taxonomy): domain Eukaryota; kingdom Metazoa; phylum Arthropoda; class Insecta; order Hemiptera; family Pentatomidae; genus Halyomorpha; species Halyomorpha halys. The sequence continues at coordinate 464,602 of NW_027109532.1, forward strand.
GGATTATTTTGGCCTTCCCAGGTATCAATTTATTTATTTGTTCAATAATAATAATTTACGTATTACTATTATTATTTGTTTATTCAGAATTAAATATTTGAATTAAAAAAATGTTATTTATTATAATGTCGCCGATTTGGCCAGAACCAGATAGCAATCCTTCCATGATAAACTTTCCAACCCAAACTTACTTGTCTAATCTGGCTTCTTATACATTACCTGATAACCTCCTAGGCGTCTAAAAAGAACATGGCCTCGAGATCTCTAGAAATGTTGTTCGAGTTCCATCAATGGGTAGATTCTCCACGTGTCTGTATCATGTACAGTTGCTGATATCAATAAAGAAATTAAAATAAAAAAAATATTACTATATAAGTTACTATTTTAAAAAATATGTAAGGTTTGTTTACTTATAGTTTTTAGCTATATGATTTTTTTATATAGTCATTATAGTTTTTTTTTAAAATTTTTAAAACCACTTTTATTTTTAGGTGAGTTTACAAAGCAGCCTTGTAATACGCCCTACGATGCCTAACTAGTACAACACATCTTGGAAAGTAAGCATAAATCAAATATATTTTTATTTACTGATTTATATAGTTTTTTAATGTAAATAATTAGAACTAGAGCCCTGTGGGAAAAAAAGTCAGTTATTTCACCCATTTTGTATTATTGATTTAATGAACACTACGTATAATTAGAAATTGAAATCGATAAGTCTGCAGAGTACAGTTAGGGGGAATACTTGGTGGATGTTTTAAACTTGAATACCTACCAAACTAGAAAACCTAATAGAAAATCATTTGAAGTACAGTACATTTTCTAAAATATGAGCTCTAGTAGAGCTATAATAGTTCACGAGATACAGTCCTTCAAAAAGTAAAGCAAAATTTCGTGAATTATTTACTGAAAAATAAAGTCTAGTTAATTTATTGTGAGAAATCTTTATTTCAAGAATTATGAGACGTACATATGTCCATTAACACTCAAATTAAAGCTATTTTAATGTGCTATTAAGTAGTTTATGACGTTTATATAATATTTGCATATAAACATGAATTTTGAAGAAGAGGTTTTTATTTATATTTTCCAAAATAATTTCACAAAATGTTGATTTCTAGTTGTTCAGACACATTTTATTTAATTATGAAAAACTATATCTCAGGAACTATTATCTTCCAGCAATCAAATTAAAGACAGTTTATTATACTATAAAGTAGTTTATAAGGTTTATCTTCGATGGGATAGTATATACTCGTATTATGGTATTTGCATATGAATATATAAATTTTGCATATGAAATTTTGTCCGAATAGCTAGAATCCAATTTATTTTAGCAAATATCTTGAAAACTACTAGTATTAAGAAGATAAACGTCAAAAATAACTTTATAGCACATTAAACTAGCTTTGATTTGAGTGCTTACATCTGTATGTCTAATGGTTCCTGAGATTATGAGATTCTCAATAAATTCATTTAGTACTGCTTTTTAAGTACATTTTTATGCAATGTTATTTTAAAAAACTGAATCTCGGGAACTACTGAACGTAAACAGGTCTATTAGGGCTCACATTTTAATGAATTTACTCTACTTTAGTGATGTTTTATTAGATTTTTTAGTGTTGCTGGTACTTTTAACGTTATAGAGCTCCGAATGATGAATTTTTTTTAAACGTTTTGAAACAACCGCCCTTTTTTTTTTTCCATAACTATACTTGACAGACTCATCAATTTCGTCTAGTGATAAGGCATAGTTTTCAGTAAAGATATAGAAAATTGGTGTGAAATAACTGACCTTAATGACTAAATGATTAAAATATTTTATGTGGTCCTATAACAATAATTTATCAAGTCATCTTTGGGATATAATTTTTAATATTCTAGAGCCTGTTGAACAGATTCGATACTTAGGACTCCATCTTGAATAGGGGCTTACTTGGAATCCACACACAAGACTGAAACGACAAGAAACTGCTCGTAGATTCCGATTGCTACAACACTTACTTGACAAACGCTCTAAACTTCCCATTCACTACAAAAATTAGTATACACTACAATAATCAGACCAATTTGGACATATGGAATTGAGCTCTGGGGCTCCACCAAACCATGAAATTCTTCCCGCATCCAATCGTGACAATCCAAAATCCTACGTAAAATCCTTGATGCTCCTTATTACGTCACAAATAAACTCATTCATAAAGACCTTAACATCCCATTCGTTGCAGATTTGACCCAAACCAGATGTGCGTCTTTTCATTCCAAACTCCTTAACCATCCTAACCCATTAATTCTTAATCTTTCATCCTTAACAATCCCTGATAATCCTCCGAGGCGTCTGAAAAAAGATGGCCACGAGACCTTATAGTTTAAATTAATGTTTGAAGTACCACCAATGGGTGGTTCCTTCCCAAGATTTTCAAGTGTATATGAAACATACTACATATTTACCTATTGTATTATTTTGTACAGTTGTAAATTACAATAAATAAATAATTTTAAAAAAATATATATTCTAGTAAAATTGCAAGTTAGCCTGAAAGTAACTGTAAACTAATTTCTTTCAGTGGATTCTAATGCAGAAATATTTGCAAAAGACAATAGTAAAAAGTTTACCACTACCTGAGGGTGCGTACGTCTAATATTCCTGATATTTCAAAATGCCCCCCGTAAATTTTTAACGTTATAACTAATGAATTACAGACAACCCCAAACTATGTAAGTAAGTAAAATTTAAAGAACTAAATTGTGAAAATTTGGTATATAACAAGATGTGTAAGGAGGTTATGTCATCTTTAACTTCTAAGGTAAACATAATGTTACCAAAATAAGGTATCCAGAGCCCACATAGTGAAATGCATTTTTGTTTATATCTAGAAACCCATTCACAATAAAAAGATTTAACGTTTTTTCTTTATTATTGACTATTATGTATCAAGAAGTGAAATTTTTACCTGTTAAAAGTTTCTGCTTTTGCTATTATATTTCTGTACACTCCCGTCAAAAACATTTTTTTTTTGGAGGAGAAAGTAATTTTTCAAGAGCTAACACGCATTTTCTGTTATAAATTAAATTAAATGTCCTCCTAGACTCTACAACAGGACTAGTAAATGTTTTTGAAATGTAGTTGTAGAATTATGCCTTATCATGTCGGCTTATTTCATTCATAAAAAAAAAAAAAATTCACTCGTATTTGATTCAATGCTTAATAGGCTAACAACTACAGAGCACACGATAAAAAGTAGTTCCTTCTTTTAAAGTAGAGTAAATTTCTTAATTTTGAGCTCAAATAGAACTTGTTGCGTTCAACATTTTCCGAGATATTTTTCAAACACCATTATTTTTTTCCGAATAACGAGGAACAGCAATTCGTGAATATATTTTGGCCAATATTATGAAAACTAGTAATCCTAGGAAAATAATTATCATAAACTCTATATTCAATGAGCTTCAAATTGAACCCCGATAAAATTCTTTACATTAATTATTTTAGGAGATATAGTTTTTCAAACACCAGTATCTTTTCCCAAACATATCGGTCGTCAATAAATTATTTCATAATGAGATTAAATATAATAATTCTTATATATTTTTATTCCTGCTGCGTAGCTTATTAATAACTTAACTAGATTTTGGCATTAAGCAACCTAAATTGGAAGTGAGTCATATCTTGAAAAGCTCGATATCTCAAGAATTATTTGATTTTGAGATATCTATTACGGCATTTTAAGCTCGTTAAATACAGCGTAAGTAATAATGAACATCACCGTAGTATCGATATATCTGCTAAAATACATCTACATAGTATAATTTCTGGTTGTTTGGTAAAAATATTGAAGTTTAAAAAAATTTATCTAGGAAAATATTGGAGGTAAAGATTTCTATTAGTGCTCAATTTAAATATCTTTAAATACAATATAAAGTAGTTCATAATAAATAACTCCGTAAGAGTAGCAGTTTCCATGATATTTTTCTAAACATATTCACATAGTGTTGATCTCTCATTGTTAGGTAGAAATTTTTATGTTAAAAAAATGTATCTAGGTAATTATTGAACGTACAGGTTGCGTTCAATAATTACGTTAAATTAGTGGTCAATTTAAAACTCGTTAGATACAATATGAAGTAGTTCATAATGAACAACTCCGTGGGAGTAGTATTTTCCATGATTTTGCCTAAAATTCACATGGTGTCGATTTCTCGTTGTTTGGTAAAAATATGTATCTAGGATAATATTGGAGGTAATGATTTCTACAATGTACACACAATAGATATAGTTCTTTATATTCACAATAAAGTAGTTTACAATAAACATCTCCGTTTTAGTTGCAGTTTAAATGATATTTGTCGAAATAAAATCACATAATAATTTTTTATTATTTAAAAATAAAAAAAATATTGGTTTAGAAAAAACTTCATCTCGGTAATAATTGGACATATAGAACTCAAATTAAATATTGCTAAATGCACTATAATTAGTACAAAGTGTTTTAGCTGCTTGTAATACTTTTAGAGTTATTGGTAACAAACCTAAGAATATGCGGCGGATATTTAAAAAAAATTGTAATAGCTACGGACCCTCAGGGGTGGTTAAATTTTTACCACCATATTTTTCAAAGATTTTTACAGAGGACTCCGTTGACAAAAAGTAATTTTACACTTACTTCCAAGTACAGCTAAATTTTAAGCTATTTTTACTGGACTATAAACAGAATCTATTAATTGTTCCTGATTAGGGCTGATTGAAATAAATAATAAGAATAAATCTTTCTTTCTTATTACCAATTAATTAATTATCTTACTCAACCAGATAATAATTAGAAGTTGATCAACGATTAGGATCGGTGAAGAGAACACAAATTATAATTAAAACTTACTTAATATTTGATCCAAAATTTTGGCCTAAATTTGAAGTCTTAACCAGGACTATGTAAAATAAGAAAAAAATATAGGAATATGAAGAAACAAGGAAAAAAAACACACCATAGCAAGAAAATGTCGGCACTTATCAGCACTTACACCACTTCATTGATGTGATTTAAATTTTCTTTTTACATATTTATAGTTTTTAAATAGTAGGAACATAATACTTAAATAACAAAACTTACTCCTTAAAAAGAAAAAGCGATGGATAAAAAATATTAATACAAAAATAAATAAATAATAAAATAATTAAACATAAAATATAAATGATGGAGAAATGAACAATTAATACACGTATGACAAGGAAACTACAACATTACTTCATCGGCCTAAATTACCTAATATTGACGAATCGGACTTCATCTTTATTAATATGTACAATTACAACTAAAACTTGAAGCTGCTGTAAACTTATTCTTATCAAACAATTTTTTTTTTTTACAGCCCCCTTTTCTTCTATTCCATCACTGTTTCGTTTCGATTCAAATAAATACATATACCATGGAGATCTTTTTATACTTTCTTGTGTGAAATAATACATCACACTATAATTTAAAAAGTATTTTATATTATAGCATCTTCCTTAGTGGGTAATTCCTAAATCCTAATGATTCATAGAAAAATCTCTAAAATTAAAAAAAAACATATAACCATACACCTAAATATACAAGGGAAGTTACAGTGTAGGTTACAATCTTTCAGCATAGCTATTAAATAAGTACCCGTTTTTTACATTTAACATGATAGTCTAATTAATGTTCATTTGAAAGTTTTCTAATAAGTAGGGGCCACAGACAAAATAATAAAAGATAGAAACTACAAAGAAAATGATCCATTATAAAATACTTTAAAACAGAAAAAAAAAAACATAAGAAAACTTCTTTGATAGATAAATATATACTAAAACGATAAAAGAATAATTTAATGAGAAAATGAATTAAACTTAAAACATACTGGTTGTTTACAGATTTTTTACAAATAAAATTAACCTACAGAGCTCTGGTTAAGAAAAGAATATTAATAAATAACAAGCGATTAAAAGTGACTATTAGTCAAGATTATAGATAGAGATGATGAAATAGAGGTGAAATAAACTGGCGATATGTAGAACAGACTGAAGATAGGTGAAGGAAATAAAAAAAAAAAAAGCTGCACATATTAGGTAAGAGATAACAAACACTGTTATCTCTAATCCAAAGAGGTTGCCACTGCAGTAGGTAGGAATAACCTCTGCTGACAATAACTTACTTAAAGAGATTTATAATATTGAAATATATTTGCAGAAATTTAATGATGCATGGTTTAAAGTTGTAAGGGTGAAATGAATGGAAATAATAAAGGTTATTAAAGTGAGTTTGGAATTTATCAAATTGAGGTAATAGAAAAAATGTGGCCTGAAACAATATATTTCAAGATTCTTCATTGTCATAGTAATTATAAATTATAATAATTCTTATACTCTTATGGATCTAGGGTTCTTATAACACTTCTTGTGTATAGTGTTTATTTTTTTTGACATAACATGTTCGTTATCTTGTTTATGACTGAGCCTTTATGAAGATTTGTAGTTTAAGCCAAAACGTTGGCACAAATAATAGATAAGTTTTAATTATAATTTGCGTTTCCATCACTACTCCTTGTTTTAAATTTATGATATAAATATAAACACTGTTCAGTAATTGGTTTATGTTGAAATATTTATATTGGTGGAACAGCATTGAATAATTTCTATACAGAGAGAAATACTTTATTTATCTAGTGGGGCTACCCTAATATATTGGATTCAGGCACAGGGTAAATTTTATTAAACAATTGGTTGGGAAATATACAGTAGAGCATTATTTAGACTTCGATAATTAATTCAGGCGGAGACCAACTAATTAAATTTACTATATAAAAAATTTAATTTAGCAAGCATAACGGGTCAAAGGGTAAGCATTAAAAAATATGCATATTATGCATATATAT
>NW_027109532.1:471562-507897 GCF_000696795.3 Halyomorpha halys
TATATCAGTTATCAAATCGGAAAAAATCATCATACCTTTTCCCTTTTTTTCATTTATTAAACGATGAACTACCAAATGACTAAAACTGTTGTACTGTTCATATTCGTCTAAAAAAATGGCGATTATCCACAATTCGCGAGTAGAGAACTGAGAGAAAATTTCGATCTTCGTTCTGTAATTAAACAGATGCACTTGTTCTGTGTGATACGCTACGTGTTGGATAAACGATGTATCTCGTGTTTTGACTGATACGCGTCCAGTGAAGTCTAATAACGTAAAACCATCTAAACATAATTCGCACACTTGATTTTCCATGAATTTACATACCTCATACAGTTGATTTTAAATTATTATTATTTTTTAGTTAAATTTATTTCTTCTTATACTATTTCCTCCTTCCCTTAAGTTGTCACTGTCGTAAAACTTTTCTCCTGGCCTATAGTTAGTTTTTTTAATAATCCACTAAAGCCTGATGAACAGATTCGCTACTTAGGACTCAATAAGGGACTTACCTGGAATCTCCATACTGGACTGAAACTACAAGACACTGATCGAAGACTTCGATTACACCTACATGACGGACGCTATAAACTTCTCATTTACTACAAAAACTCTTGTAAAAAAAGGTAATCAAACCAATTCGGACATAGGATTTGAGCATTAGGGCACTACCAAACTATCAAATTCCTTCCGTATCCGATCCTTACAATCCAAAATTCTCCATAAAATCCTTAACGCTCGTTATTACATCACAAATAAAGACCTCAACATCTTATACGGTGCAGATTTGGCCCGAAATAGATACACGTCCTTTGATAGCAAAGTCTTACCCATCCATACCCATTAGTTCTTAATACCTCATCCCTAACAATCCCAGATAATCCTCGGAGGTGTCTGAAAAGAAGTTGGCCACGGGATCTTCTAATTAAAATCCACGATTAAAGCACCACTATGGTTCCTTCCCAAGATTATCATGTAACATTTATCAAATTTACTTAAAATTCTCAAAATTCCATATAAACCCTATTTAGTCATCTTAACTCTTTGGTTCAATCCTTATCCAGTTCCACCCATCCTTACAATCCACCTCGAAGGTTGAAACGGCAGTGGCCAAGATATTTGTTGTAAAATAAAAATGGACAATTTGAATTCTTCTGGCAATGGTCAGATGCTCCACTCAAGTTGACTGTTTACGGTTATAGCGCATTTGCTCACCCTCCACTGGCTCATTACCAGTTACAAGGTTATAGGGGTGCGCTGGGATCTCGAAGATCCCTGCTCTATCCCTCACACGCTGTGTATAGAGTGGGCTCGGGGATAGTGTGATGGGGTCGATAGTGTAAATATTGTATATAAAAGCATAAATGTGACTAGTGATTATTGTTTTTTTTATTATTAGTACACACTGTTTTTTCTTTCCATGTACATAATTTGATTTGTATCATTCTGTTTATATAAATTCATAGAGAGATTTTATTTATTTTTTAAATTTATTTATTTATTTTATTCTTATCTTAGGTTATTTTTTATGTTAGTATGAGTTTGATCGTCATCACTATTACCTATTGTTCAACAACGTTGTGGCAGATTTTAATATTAATCAATAATTAAAGTATTAAAATAAAAAAAAATAACGATAATTCATCCACTACTATTGTGTGGTATTGTTTGTTTGTACGTCCATTGCTATTATGCGGAAAATGGAACTAAACGAACAGGAAATGAAGATTTTATTTAACAAAAAAGGTTAATAAACATTTAGGTAACTGAAGTACCTAAAGAAAAATTTTAAATATTTGTTATAATAACCTGGAGGATTTTTTTCAATAATCCCAGAAATATTATTTTTATTTTCGTTTTTTTATTGACCAGTCCTGTTCTGAAGTTAGCGTGGAGGAGCCTCTAACCACTTGGTCCACACATTTCGGTTCATGGCAAGCATCTTCATCTGAACCAGCGTTTTTCCTCTTTCCAGATCTAGTCGTTGGATATGTTCCATATAGCTCCTTCTAGGTCTACCTCGAGGTCTCCTTACCAGACGGCCTCGCCTCCATACATTTTCTTGGGACTCTGTCTTCCCCCATTCTACAGACGTGCACATACCATCGGAGCTGTCGGTGTTCAATAACTGATTTTACTGAGGGGATCTGAAGTTCTTCTCTTACGCTTTCATTCCTTATCCTATCTCTCTTAGTTTTGCCCAATATTCTTCGGAAAAACACATTTCAGCAGCCGTAATCCTACTCCTATGCTTGTCTTGGGTCATCCAACTTTCACTCCCATATAATAGTGTTGGAAGATATATTGCTTTAAATATATCCTTAACTACAGCTTGATATCCTTACCTACCTCCTTCTTTCCCACAATAGTCTTGCATATCCGGTTACGAATACTATTTGCTTTATTTATCCTATTGGACAATTCTTGGTCTATTTTGTCAGATTTATTGAAAACTTTACCAAGGTAGATATAGAAATCCACTGTTTCCAATACTTTATCATTGCATACTATTGTACATTGCCGACTTCCACTTCATCTTTGGCAAGTCATAACCTTGCTCTTGCGGCTGTTAATACTCATTCCTCTTGCCATTCTATAATGACCTGTTGCAACTTTCCCTTAATGTCTGTCACCAGCACGATATCGTCTGCATATAAAAAGGTCTGTACTTGTACCGTCCTCATGTTCCACATACCGACTACAGTCCAAGCCGTTCTTCTCCTGCATATTTAGTATATTTCATCCATAAAGACGATAACTATGTTTTATTTTTTTTCTAAATATTTTCTGACTTTCATTAAATATTCTATCTTCCCCATCTCAATTCGTGGTGTTTAATTATCTAATTCTATTTTATTGTATTTGATTTTTGGTTCGGATATATACAGGTTGTAGCTAATTTCTGATTTCGATAAAAATCATCTTATGATCTTGTATCATTCTTTCATTCCACTCTCTCGCACGAGTTCGCCCGAACGGGTTAGTTCTTCCACTGAAATTACATGATTCAATTAGCCACCCACGTAGCTCCTGTAATTCTAACATTGGATCAACAGCCAGTATTTTCTTGGAAATTACGAGATAGTGTTTCATTATGGTCTTAGAAACTCGTGCGTATCCGCTCAAGTCTATCCTTAACCACGTATGTGGGATGCCTGGTCGTTGCTGAACAATGGAGCTGACTTTTAATATTCCTTAGTGCTGTCATTTTTTTCCCGATGAGATCGGTGACCTTGTTGATAGTTTTTTACTTAGGGCGCGTTTCATAGTGGCTCTAACTCACCAGGCTGAGTTAGAATGGATCTTTTCCCCTTATAGACAATATTTCCAAGGCCTTAACTTAGCTTTAACATACAATCTACTACCATCGTCATTCCTATATTTCAGAACTTCATTTCAAGTTCTGTTTTCTCCCTTACTACAAGGACCCAACCCTTCTTTAGTATATTTTCACCGACCTGCACCATTTCAGCATTCATTCATGCCCGCTCAACCACTTTTTGGAATTCCTTCACATAATCTCACTCAGAAAAGTAAATTCCTATGGCACATTTAATAAGGTGGATTGTATGTGATCTAACTTTTCTTGACCAGAAAAGGTTTGACAAATTTTAAAAAATGTTTCTTTTGAAATAATAATAAATTAAAAATTTTGAGATTTGTTTTTCAACAGTGTACTAACCATTGTCAAATTTTACTTCAATAATTTATCGATTAACTCTTTTTTTTTTACATTTTCTTTTATATATTTAAATATTTCATTTTTATTTGCGTATTGAATCCCTCTAAAAAATAAATCTATTCTTACATCACTAATCGATTTAATATTGAGACCATATCTATCGGGGCTAGAAAATAAATATTTAATACATCGAGAGATTTTATCGGAAATCCTCCGTGCAATTACAGTAGCGATCTGGGATCAAAGCCATGTAACATGTAGCAGAAGAACTAACAATGAACTGCTTGCAAAGACTCGTCAGTCAATATCTAATGGTATGAAGGCAAGGAGGTTAAGATGGACATGTGGATCGAAGCAATTCATTTACTTTTTTTTAATATTTTATTTTATTTATTTAAAAAATTAAATTCAATATGATCCGACCAGATAACAACATCTATCGATCGGTGCCAAAATAACACATAAAAATGATAGACATAAGTAAAATGTAATTATTATAATTTTGACTATTAGGGCATTGTGGAGGCTATACAATACTTAAGCTAGATAAGTACAATATGAATTGATCTCAAGTGATATAATTAATAATTTAATTAACAACTACTAAAATGAAAATAAAGTAAAAATAAATATAAAAATTGAATAAAAATAATATAAATAACTGAAGAGATTTTGAAATGAATAATAAAGCTGCAAATTTACAATTAGTGAATTAAAATAATAATGCGAATAAAACAAGATGATACAAGAATGCGATAAAAATATGGATCTAGTACTATCTAAATAAATAATGTACATAAATAAGCACACACATATATAGCTAATTTTATTCGTAATATAATGAATAATTATGTGGGGTTCAGAAAAAATACAGGCAGATTGGTCATTTAGTGAATCAAAATCATTTATTGGGAATCATAGAAGAAAGTACCCAGTTAAATATTTGTTTTTCGGTTTTCTTTGTGGTTGATTTATTTATTAGTTCTTCTGGTTAGCGATTGAACAGATAAGGTAACATATAGTGTAAGATACGTTTACCAAATTTATTATTATAGGGTGGTTCTATAAATTAAATTTCATTTCTAACATTTTTTAGATACATTATTTCTTCTATAAATAAATTAATATCTATAAATTTTAAGATAATTCAGTAAAAATAAAATGGTTTCGTTGGTAAAATACCAACGGTTTTTAAGATTTCCTGCTTTATTATTGCGATGCGTTATTGTTCTTAATGTTCGATTCTGTATATTTGTAAGTTTTGATAAATGACTATGAGCACTGGCACCATAACATTTGATCCCATATCTTGTTATCGATTCAAATAGTGCCTTGTACACCATTAATTAAGCTTCTCTGTTAAGTACAAATTGGAGGTAATCAATTTTATTTGAGCATACTCTTAATCTCTTAAAAACATTTACTATGTACGGTTCCCAAGAAAATTCATTATCCACACCTAGATATTTATATTTTTTCTACATTTATTGTTTTACATCAACATATTTTTATATTATTAATGTTAATGAGACAGTCACAGTCATGGGATTTAATTTCAGGGTCGTCTACAGAAGGTATATGGGGTGATTTTATCGTCATGATGATCGAATTATCTTTGTTAACTATGAGGACTTTATCAGGAGCCCTTTTTAAAAAATTAGAATAGTAATTTTGGGATTTTTTCAGAGCTATTTTTTCATTTTTATGGTAAATGATAAAAAGATAAATATTTGGCAAAGAAGTATTCGTTATCACTTTCATCATATTTTATAAATTTAGAATTAAATTTTAGCTCTAGAGAGAGGGTCGAATTTTGACATATAAATAATGACCTAGTTTTTTTTTTTTTATTCCCTTCCCCCTTCCACCATCTGACCATAATTCGTTTCAGGTTTATGTATTGAGGCATATCTGCGATCTGTTGTGAGAGATATGATAATTTTAAAAAAATCTAGCTTTCTTCTGTACTTTTCCTTTCTTAGAGTCTTCGTATAACCAAAGCAACCTTTTAGGGAACGATATGAAATTTCCTTAATGAAAAAGAAGCGTGACTTGGTGTACACAAGAGAAAGAGCTCTAAGACACGCAATAATGATTTTCCAACCCGCTCGGCCTTACAACTTCCAAACAACAATACCTACGGCCTTTGTATAATGTGAGTTGCCTGTTTTGTTATCATTCTCGCTATATCTTAATTATTCTTTACAGCCATGACAAGTTAAATGGGTTTTAAAATAAACTGAACTTATTTTTATTCCAAAAATAACATCGCTCGAAAACTCTGAGAAAAGTTTTTGAGAGGAGTATACAATTAAAAGTTTTATGCAAGGCGCCTTCTGTAAGTAATTGTTAAGTAAGCTTTAGAAATAAAATTAAATAAAAAAAAAATGTTTAGGTTTGATTTAAGATGTTTTCAATGCTTTTTATTTTTCTCTACAATTTGAGTGAGGAAGAGATTACAAGTAATTTCTTAACTTATATAATATTATTATGACATATTGAATACATAAACGATTTTTGTGTAGTAAATATGAATCAACTTAATGATTAATACCTTTTTTTTTAATTATTTTATTTATTGATAAGTATTCCAATTTGCTACAAACTTGGACATTGAATAATGGTGGTAATTGAACACATTCATACTAAAAATTATGATTTTAAGTAAAATAAAATAATTAAATAAACATAAAGTAAAAAATAAAATAGAATAAAGATAAATTAATAAAATATCTTTATATTTAAAAAGGAAAAATAAAAATTACATACAATAATTACAATCTTGACCTGAGGATCCCCGAGCCCACTATATCCCTACATATGAGGGGTAGAGCAGGGCCCTTCGAGCTCCCAGCGCAGTCCTCTCACCGCGTCACTGGTAAGGAGCCAGTGGAGGCTGAGTAAGTGCGCTAAAGCTGCAATCACTCAACTTGAGTGGAGCGCCTCCAATTGTCGATTTTATTTTACAAAAGGTCTCTTGGCCACTGCCATTTCTATCTTCAAGGTTGATTGTAGGGATGGGTGGAACTAGATAAGGATTGAACCAAAGGATTAGGATGATAATAAAGGTTTATATGGAATTTTTTAATACCTATTACCTTCGAAAATTAAGCTTTAAAAAATCATGTGGAAAAACACAAAAATATTTCCCAATATATATAAATTGTTTCAATAAATATAATTTGATAAATAACCTGCAAGTACACTAATTATCTTAAGGCAGGCAATATAATTTTTCTGAACCAATACAACTAAAAATAAAAATTATTCCGTTTCTTTCTAATGCCAACAGAATATAAAATGACGAATTTAAAATATATAATCTTCTTATAGACTTCATTTTTCCTCCTTTAATTATTTATCAAATTCCTTCATATTAAATATTTAACCTTGTTTATTAATAATAAAAATATAAATTGCCTATTTTCTTCAAATAAACAAAATTAAATGTACTCTAGAGTAACAGAAAAAGGTATTATAATAACAAATAAATAAAAAAAAATGTATATAAAAACAAATAAAGTACAAAAATATCTTTCTTTTATTTAGGAAATAAATGCCGATTTTTTAAGTAGCTTTAATTAATTTTGTATGAAATGGAAAAAATATTTTATTTTTGATGATATTGAACATAAAATAAACAAAAAATATTAAAGAATTTAATAATCAAGCATTTCAATATCTCTATGGTTGCTATGTCAGTAATCATATTTTATGTTCACTTTTCTATATGATAAATATGAAACATATTTAGCACCCGAATAAAAACCTGTTTTAAGACATACGAAACTGATTTCATCTATTAGTATTGTATGATGCCCAAGAAGTTTTTTGAAAATCCGCCATTCAAGCGCTGTTAGAATATTTAATTGAGAATAAGACCTATCTGATATTAATGTCTATTTAATTATTAATTGATTGACCGAGATTAATCAAATTGTTAGTGCTCTTTTGTTTGAATATCCTAAACAAAAGTGTAAAATCGATTCCCATCAATTGCAAACTGATTCCAAATTTTTGGAAAATTCGCCGTTTAAGCCCTGTTAGAATATTTTAATGAGATTCAGACCTATCTGATACTAACAACCATTTAATTATAAATTAGTTTACCGAGTTTACTCAAATTGTTAGAGCCCTTTTCTAAAAAAAAAAAATCCTTAAAAAAGTGTAAAATCGATTTCCTTCCATCAAAAAACGAATCCAAATTTTTAGAAAATTCGCCATTTAAGCCCTGTTAGAATATTTCAATGGAATAAGACCTATCTGAGATTATCTACCAGCTAATTATAAATTGATTCACCGAGTTTAATCAAATTTGTAGAGCTTTTTTTTAGAAAATCCTAAAAAAAAGGTGTAAAATCGATTTTCTCCAATAAAAAAATCGATTCCGAATTTTAGTAGTAAATTGGTCCAATTTAACAAAAAAATGTCTGTTGTATCCAGACACACCCTACAGATGTAATTTCAGTTTCGTATTACATTACATTTTTTTATGATATATAACTGTTCATAAAATAGAAGTAAATTTGAAGCAAGATCATAATGGTTTGGTACAGGCATGTATAAGAACTACCCATTAGGAGCACTCTACTGACGTTTTTACATTGGCAGGTCTCGTAGCCATCTTCTTTTCAGGCCCTCGGAGGAATATCAGGAATGAAAGAGGAAGCAAGGTTAGAAACTAGGGAGTTTGTAATGGAAGGAGTGATATCTGGTTCGGGCTAGATGGGTTACATAAGGAAGATTAAGGTCTTTATTGAGGATTTTATGAAGGATTTTGAATTTTAAGGATTGGATACGAGGAATTCGGAGGTTTGGTGGACCCCCAAAGCTCCAAACTATTCATTTTTGAATTAGATTGTTCACACATTTTGCGAGACTGAGGCATATTCATTAATTATTTCAATGGACATTTACAGTTTACTTCGTTCTAGATTCGTCGTTATACTTTTTCTAACTTATTTTATCCAAGTAGTATTACTATTTCAAAACTGCTATTTAATTTAATATCTTAGGTTTGATGAATATCAGCTTTAATTAATTTACTTAATCAAGTCAATTGAGACGGCAATTGATTCGTCTTTGATCTTATTTAGCGTTCAGGTGATTCCGGTCTTCACTCAGATATTCGGTCTTAATTAAATTAACTACTCAAACCCCCTAGTTTCTAATCTTGCACCCTCTTCCATTCCTGACAATCCTCCGAGGCGCCTGAAAAGAAGATGGCCACGAGACCAGCTAATGTAAAATGTCATTAGAGTGCTACTAATTGGTAGTTTCTCTACACGCCTGTAACACTCCAATTTAACTTAGATCAGATTTACTCAATGCAGTATAATGTACAGTTGTAAAAAGCAATAAATAAATATTAAAAAAAAATTAACTACCTATTCGGTTGAATTAAATTAATCACTAGTGTAATCTAATTTTACATAGACAATATTTTAGACTTCTTCAATTAAATTTTCTAATTTTTGTATTCAAATATTCTTCTTAGAGAGTTAAAACATAAATATTAATTTTTAAACGTTTTCAGTTATGTAGTTATATCATGTACGATAATTTTAATAGAAATAATTACAATAATATAATGATACTTTCTTCTTTGTTTCCAAAAACAGTGCCTATTACAAGTATGAATTTCAAAGAAAATATCAATCTTACCCTTGTTTAAATAACTAAGTTACCTTCATAAGCTATGTAAATTTTCAGAAAACCACACCTTCAGGTCATAATTTGGTTTGAAAGTCATAACGATGGGTGATTTTCCGACACAACTTGATGACGAAGTAACCATATTAAAAGTTAGCAGTACTTTACCTCCTCAAAACCTTGAATATCGTGGTTAAAGATGAGCTTCATCAAACCTTCGCATTAAATTAGCTATAATATTATTAATAATTAATAAGAATTTTATAATTATTTCCTATTGAAAAATCATATTTTTTCCAACAAATTACATTATTTAATGTACGAAATTGTTTTATTTTATTAAAAGTAATAATCGTTAGAAAATAGAATTTTATATACAAACTAAATATTTGTATTGAATCAGTTTATGAATTTTTTAAACATTTTACATTAAAAACAAAATATGATCAATCATTTTTCCTTTTTGCCTGCATTTTTTTTAAGTAAACGAATAAACATATTATTGCAAACTAAAATAAATGAAATCAGTATTTTTAGTAATTTATTTTATTTAGGAATTGTGGAACTCTCTTCTGGCATCTGAAACGAACCACTCACTTTTAGTGATTATTTTTGACTGTAAGGTTATTTAAAACTGCCCAAAAGTTTACTTACGCTCAATCTATTTCTAGTTTTTAGTTTCTGTTTGTATATACTTACTCATATAACGATTCCAAATACCTTTCAATAAATAAAATTCTTTCGACCATTAGTAGCAATATAAATAATTTTCTCGATAACAAGCCGGTTATAAATATCTTCTTGTTTAGTAAATATTATGCGTTTATAAAAATGGTTTTAAAATGTCGATTTAAATTTTAAAATACAATAAATAATTAAAAACAAATATAATGGAAATAAAATAGCATTAAAATAAATAACGGAATAAAAAAAAAATTCATTAATTTAAGATGAAAAAATAAACAAATACAACTGTGTAATTATTCGCTCTTTTCAATTTAACGATCAAAGATATTTTTTGTTCATTATTCCTTGAAATTAACAATACTATTTATGAGGACCTAATAGCTAACGGCGTTGGAGCGAGGGTCCAACTGTGGGGAAGAGGGCTTGGATCAGAATATTGTTGGTTTGATTCCTACCTGGGGTACTGGTATTTGGTGGGGGGAACAAGTCCGGCAAGTGGACCCAGTGGTCCTTTTTGCCAACCCCTGGCGGCTACCTGAGTTGCCGCCGGGACCGCCGAAAAATGAATGTTAACTGCCCCAGGTGGGAATCGAACCCACAACGTTCCAAACCGAGAGCACTGGGACCTGCGCCCCTACCTGCACTGCCGTCACGTCCCTTCCTACCTGGATTAGTCAATATTTATTTAGTTGCGGTCCCACGAACTGAATTTTGAAAAAAAAAATGTTTACAGATTATGATGTGCGTTCGGGAATGGTGTTATAATGAACATACCCTTCACAAGTGGTTTGAAAAAGTTTTTGTTGGTGACACAGATTTGGATAACCAACCCAGAGAAAGACTTACTGTTGAAGAAAACCCTTAGCGAAGAACAGTTAAAGGACTTACAGCACAATAGGGGTATTCATGATCTATAGTTTAACATGTTAAATGGAAAAAGTTATGTTAAATGGAGAAATATTTCCTCCTTTTACCATGTTAAAACGATAAAACATGTAACATAGCTGAGATTCTGTTACTAGGTCTTAAATGTTACTAGGTCTCCATTTTACAGACCTAGTAACAGACTCTCAGCTATGTTACATGTTTTATCGTTTTAACATGGTAAAAGAAGGAAATATTTCTCCATTTAACATAACCTTTTCCATTTAACATGTTAAACTAAAGATCATGAATACCCCTAATGAATACAAGTGTATCGACAGTTTCTCGACACTTAATGAACATTGGTAAAGTAAAAAAGGTAGATTTATGGGTACCTTTTCTCGAAAGGATAATCACGTGTGTGAAAAGTGGATTGTATATGACACCTGCCGTTGGGCGGGTCAGTAGTTCCTGTAGAAAAGACCGGGTTTGTACTTTGTAGGTTTTGTACCAAAACAAAATATGCATTTAAAAAAATGATTGGTTTCTGTGTGGTGGTAATAATTCAATTCTCCTCTTAACCCAGAGGTGAGACTATCACATCCAAATTGTACTTCAAAATACAACATGCATTGGTTATTCGTGAGGGACCACTACTCTTTCACGACTATGCTAGAACTCATGTTACCCGACAATAAAGAAACTAAACGAGCTGTGTTAACAAGTCTTTGCACACCCACTTTATTCACCAGACTTATCTCCAATAGATTTCCATCTGTTCAGAAATTTGGAGGTAAAATTTTCGAAAATGAATTCAGGTTAAATACACATTTTCTTACTTCATTTATTCACAAAACCCGGAATTTTTCAGTTCTGGGGTCGAAAAGTTTGATAACACATTAGGGAAATATATAGAAAATGGGGGTGAATATTTTTAATAACAACGTTTTAATTTCATAAAGTTGTTCTACTAAATAACCTTTCTTGCGAAAACTGATATTTCATATGTAACGACCTAATTAAAATGGAAGAATGGTTAGATACTTGTGGGTTCGGGAATTTATCGTGGAAGGATTGATAAATGGTTCGGGTAAGATCGGCTGTATATGGGGCATTAAAATCTTTATGGGTGATTTGATTTGTGAAAAAATAAGTATCATTGAGAATGTTATGATTTTCTATTATATATATTGATCAGGAAAGAAATCCAATGGTCCATATGGAACCCATGCTCAACTCCGCATATCCTAATAAGCCTTATTATAGTATTTTGTAATTTATTGAAAGCTTCGACCATTTGTCTAGTAAGTGTTGTAATAGTATATAATAAAATAACTATTAAAATTATTGTGAGTAAAAAAATTTCGTTTATAATAATTATGAATTTTAAAAATTATAAAAGCAGATCGGCTTTGTCATACCATCAAATAAAGAGATGACGGGGTAGATTGATTGTTAACAACTACTTAAAATTAATAAAACAAAGCGGAATCTCGTAAGTCACGGTATAAAACTAATTGTTGAGAATAAATAGATACACTCATATTAATTTATTACACACATTGGGGGGAGAAATAGGAAATCACTTTAGTGAATTGAAGATAAATGAAACTTTTTTTTTTTTGTAGTTCATAATCTAAAAAATTTGTCTTCTTAAGTAAGATAGTTATGAGAAATAAATATCCTTCGCTCCAAATTCTTACCAAGCTACCTTAAGAATCCGTTCAGCTGGGCGGTCATATGAATTCCTAAAATATTCATATCTAAAATTTGCTTCATCTCTTTGTAGGGGGAGGTACAGAGCATTAAAGGTATATGATTCCAGAAAAGTTCTAGGTAGTATAATACTATATACAAAGTTCTGTGAAAAAAAATTATCTTGGGATCTATACAATGAAACATGACGAGAATTTATTCTAATTTTTTTTAGTACTATACGTATATCCGAAATTAAAAATCTACACCAGAAAAAATGAGCGCATAATAGAACTTTATTAGAAAAAAAAATGTCAATAGGACTATAATTGAAGGGTTTACTGCAAACTGGGAGGGTTAGGACATACATGTGGGGGAGTTTTGTTTACTGCATGGGGTGGAATGATGAAGATCTTCCTTATATATTCTTTCACTACCAAGTAATAAAACAAGAGAGTATTATAACAAAAAACAGTTGAGGTCGTAAGCATGTGAATATAAAATGAGATAATACTAAAGAACAACTTACACAACCTTAGAAAAGTTAGTTACTCAGTTTAAGTTAAAACTCCCATAAAGGACAACACACCAACCACAATAAATCTGCTGGTGAGAGGTTTCCAATCTGTTTGCCCCTGAACGGAGTATAAAAAGAAGACTGAGAAAAGTAATAAAGTAGAAAATTAATAATAAACAGAAATGGGTTTCGAGTAAATATAATGGGTAAATAAAAATGATTTTATTAATTGCGGCATTTGCCTATCCGTTTTAATCACCTACTCTGCCGGTGTGGTTAAAAGCATATTCTTTGATTCTCGTAATATCCCCCTCCCTCAATCAATAGTATTGGCTCAGCACCTAACCTTCACTACACTCTCGAAGCGGGTATAAAACATTGTACGGGTTGGCATATTCTGCTGCGGGCTTAGGAGTGGTTTGTCTCAGTTGGTGTTATACGGTCTACCGGACTGTGAACGATTTCCTCATTAAGTCATTCCTCAGAACATACGTGGATAGAGTCTTTTAGTTCTCAGTGCACAAAAGTCTTGACCGCGTTGCTGTTGTATGAAGCTGAACAGAGATACTCCATCTTCTTCCGTAGTGTCTTCAGCGTCAACCTGGCGTCCAGCCAGATGCCTCAAAGACCTCTCCCGGGAGGCTTAGAGGCTGCCCGAAAACCATTTCTGTACTACTGGCTACAATATTTTTTCTCACTCCCGTCCTGAGACTCAAAAAGAGTCAGCTATGTGACACCATTCCACTCACCCGTTGGACTGATAGTGGTATGCCTTTGTCCTGTTTCGCATGACACCAAGGATGCAAGTAATATTTATGAAGAGGTCAGACTTGAACAGGCACCCTTGACCGGTGTTAATCCTGGCTGGCGTATCAACACAGGAGACCCGCGTGCCCAAAATCCCTTCTACTACATTGGTGCTTGTGATCACTTCCATCGGAAGGTAGTAAAAGTTTATTGAGGTCCAAGTGGATATGCCTGATTCAGTAACTTGGTACGGAGGTAGCTGGACGGTGACCGCGTGACAAAACACCTTTGATCTACTAACAGAAGAGAGAGTTTACAGTACTGGGAAGTTTGATTCACCAAAGCTGCGTTGGGATATTTTTCTGAAGCTCTGCATTGGTGAATGTTACTGCTGCTCAGCTGCAATGTGCACAGTTGGAGAATGTAGGTTGAGAAATAACTGATAAAGTTTATCAACCAAATCCACATGAGCGTATACATCTGGGGCTTCTGATGGAAAGCACATTCCAACGATTTGTGGACCATCAATACTTCCAAATCTCCTCTAGGTAATGCTTGAAACTTGAAAAATAGACTACAGTTTTCGAAACATCAATATTAAACGGCTATATTAATGAAGATAATGTTGAAGTATGAAAGGTTATATATAAATTAAGTCTGTTCTGGATCAAAAATATGGTAAAAAAAAGGTAAAAGGTTCTTGATACACGATACTTGATGCCGTCTTCAATACTAAATTTACTGTTGCAATCATCCAGACCAGTATATTGTCCTATCAGCTGATATCGTACTCCACCGGACCTTAACTTATATTTAAACCATTTATGACCAATTATGAAAAACAAGATGGCTTTAATAATCTAACTTTTAGAATCTTCCAGAAGTTATATCTTTTCCGAAATTCTGTTCGATGAACAATTGGAAAAATCGATTAAAAAAGTTTTGTTTAATTTTCAAACTTTTTATAGAGGAAACCTTTGAATACACAATTTTTTCATATTTTTTTATTTTATTTTCGAGAGAATCATCGAGATGATTTTTGTAAAGGACGGTAACTTGATGCTCTCCTTTTTAAGTCATTCTTTCATGTAGACATAAGTGATGGATCATCCGATCGGACTCTTGGTGTTTACGCGGCTATATATTCCGAGCATGGTCCACGGATGTTTATTCTGCAATTGAAAAAGATTGAACCAACGCGAAAAAAAATAGACCTTTAACAATGAATGACCATCCCATCATGTCCCAATACCTTCCCAAGTGGTCTAGGTCCCTCGAGAAGTAAGAAGCCTAAGGAAAAGATATCTTTTGTTGCAGTAATATATCAAGTGTGTTGGATGCCCCACACCCCTCTTTTGGTATAGTGGCGCCAATGAGGTGTATAGGCCGAGCAATCGATAGAACCGACAAAGAACAAGCCTGCTCTGGCACCGAGAAATGGCAATATAAATTCTCCACCTCCACCACCTTTTATAGCAATGGTTCCTAAAACAGGTCGTTTTTTATGTTTATTGTTGATTTCTTTTTTTTTTTCTTGTTTTAAATTACTCCTTGGATTGTGTGAGATCGTTGAAGGGGTTAGTAACCTTTTTTTATTGTTTATATGTGCCTTTAGTTTTTTTTTTTTTTTTTTTTTTTTTTTTTATGCATGCAAACTTTTATTTCTATATTACAATTACAACAATTACAAAGGTAATTTTAATTTTACAATAACATATATCGGCTAATAAACAGTGTGGCCACACTTAATTATAACTTATATTAAAATTGTGTTTAAATAATTTTAAATATAGAGAAGAAAAAAATAAATAAATTAAAAAACTGACTAAATTCATAAAAAAACAAAACAAAAAAGTAGTTTTATATTATCTATTATACTAAATATCTGTATTATTATAATATTCGATTTGATTGTTAAAGTAGAAGTTATTTAAATAGAAGAGTTTTAAACGAGGGGAGGGTATCGTATGTTAGAGGGAATGGAGTTCCAGTGATATGGAGCTCGGGTAAAATATGAAAACGCAGCTTTACGGTTAGGTGGAGGGTAGTTGTCAGATAAAAGGGACCTGATAGTACGGGATTGGACTGAGGGATTGAATTGCAGGTTTTCTAGGATATATGAGGGGCTTTAAATACTAATTATTTAGGATGAAAAAAAAATAATACTATTTGTATGAAAGAAAAAAAAATGTGTTCACTAACAAAATTTGTATTATACATATTTCTACTATTAATTAAATTATTTTTACTGAATAAAATGATTTATAAAATAGATATTACGTATTTCTATTGGCAACAAAATATATTATGAGCATATGAATTAAGTTACCCGACATAGAAACTGAAAAATGTTTCAATACAAGCATGTAGAGAAACGATCCATAGGCTCCATTCTAATAACATTTCTACATAAGGTCTCGTGGCCATCCTCTTTTCATCTATTATGTTATATTTTCACTTTTTCTTTTCTTGTTAAAATTCTATATGAATATGGGTTTTTTGTACTGTAATATGTCACGATGCAATTCCTCTTTATTTGGTTGTATTTTGACTTCTTAAATGAAGGCCTACAACTTAGCCGTGACTTTTGGCATATGGTAACTTTTATAAACAGTAAAAGTTTATTTATTTGAGTTTAATTTTTAACCATGCCCAAAAAACATAATATGTTTATTTCATCAACGTTAAACTATAATAAATTTCCATTGTGTAACAACTTTATTCCTATTCATAAATAAATACTGATTTTATAAATGAAGGTAAATTATTGCGTTTAAAGAATAAGTTGAAAAGTACATGCCATTGCAAAGTGACAGGTATAGAACAAGGAAATCAAAAGAATGTGTCTGAAGGCAGGTAAATAACTTTACCACATATTGTTGAGTTGGATGTTTAGTAAACGTGAAGACTAAAGAACTAAAAATACTCCAAGAGTTCTTTCGTTCCTGCTTCCGCCACATTCAGGTTTGACACCTAAATGGATCTAAGGATATAACTGTCGATAACTGAGAGAACAGGCCCCTTCCGGTTGTTCATAAGAATTTTCAAAATACTGTTTTATAAGAGAGTTTTTGGTTACTTAAATAAAAAAAAGTTACCATGTTCAGGATAATACGCTACTAAAAAATTTGGAAACACCTCTGTCAAGAATTAATTAAAAAATCTGTACCATTACTACCCATATAGGGTCAGGAGGTTGTAAGGAAGTACTGTTTCTAGACCAACGGTTGTGCAAGGTGATTTGGCCAGAATCACGCTCGGCCGCCATATTTTTAACCAATTTATGAGCCTGGGTGGACTCCAGGAGGGCTCCAGAACCCACAGGGTTGACACACGGCTACAGTGTAACAGAAAACAATTTTCTGCCCAGTCTTCGAGTCAGTAGCATCGTTCCCTACCACGCTCAATCATACAAGGTGTAAAACGTTATGTAATATTAATTTATATACATGAAGACTTTTGGGAATTTTTAACACTTATTACTTATTAATAAATACTTTAATTTTTCATATGATGAAAATATTCACACAGCATAAAAAAAAAAACAAAAAAAAAACGTGATACTTCTTTATTTTATAGACTGAATATGAGTTTATTTTTGTGGGTAGCATTGTATATACAGAGTAGGCATGAATTGTGAGAATTAAAGTTAATTAATTAATTAAATTAACATTAACATTAATTATCAATATTAAAAGAGCAGGAAATAATCAGCTATCGATATTGAGGCTGCTTTACCGGACACAACTCTTCTCGACTGTAAGTTTGTTTTTGTTCCTTTTTACATCTAATTTTTCATTCTCAAGCATTCTTTATCAATTCTTGTCAAGGATAATGTTTTTTTCGAAGGAAAACGTAGCCTATAGATAAGGCTAAACGTGTCCGATACATTGTAGCAATGCTCGCGGTAGCGAAGTCCTCTATTCATGACGGACTCCAGCGATTCCAGGAGACTATAAGCTAAGATTGGAGGGGCGATTGTGTCCAACCAAGGGCCATAACTCACTCTGAGGATCGATTTAAACAATCTCAGGTGTAAGAGGTCGCCATCTAACTGCGCTTGAAGTTCCGGACTGGCTCCAAATGGTGCAAAATACATTTTTTTTTAGCTTGGATACTGTGAGGTGAAGACATGAAGGAGCATAGATCTCATACGGTTTTAAAAGAGTATTGGGACGATCTGGAAAGTAATTTACTTGATGTAATCTTCCCGGATCACACGCACTCATTCATGGTTTGGGGAGAAGCAAAATACCATATTCGCCCTGAACAGGTTTGAATGGAGCTCTGATTGGACAGAGGAACTACATGGAACTGCTGCTACTAGAGGCTGTGATCTAATTCGCTCCATTTATTATTGAACATTTCATCCCGATGCAGAATAATGCACACCCGCATACCGTAAGAATTGTCACCGAATACTTGAAGAGCATTATTGATTTGGCTTGACCAATGATACTTAATTTAAAATATATTGGTGAATTTTAATTGGGTTTTATGTCTTATACTTAAATATAAGATAACTTAGTCGTAATGTTAAGCTCAACTGTCAACTTCATGCAATCATCAATCATCGTGATTTTTAAAATGCTATGCATAGAGCTGTCAAGGAAGCAAACCATTTTTCGTAAATTTCGAAATAACTATGTTACCTTAAATTTGATTTGGGTTTTAGGCCACCATGATATAAAAAAGAAGTATTTTTACAATATTTGTGAAATTAAAAAAATGGTTTACATATGTACATAGATATATATGGTATTTTATTTATTTTTTTGTGAAACTATTGCATCTCTCTCTCTCTACAAAAAATATTTTGCAGTGCTAATTATTATTTATTTATTAATACATTTATATGTATATACATATATATTTTTTATACAACATGCCTGACAATCGGCAACAATTAACTTCGGCTTAGATGCTATAATGGATATTTTTTTTAAAATATACTCTTAAAAATCATTGGTTACAAATGATTTGTTAAATATAATTCTGTTTTGATTCTTGTCTGAAAGCAGAACTTACATTTTTTGTTCATCGCTTTCTAGGCAATTTCTAAAAAGAGGAGTTAGTTGTAAACTATTTTTGTTCTTTCTTGACCGCAACCCTGACTATCTTCCTCATTATTCATAAAAATAGTGTTTCAATAAATGCAATAGTTATAGTTGAAGTAGTTATGCAAATAAATGCAATGGTTATATCCATATCTATGAAAGCGATATGCAAGGATTATAGGTAACATATTGCAATTCGGTTGTTATTGTGTAATTATGGATCTTCTAAATATAAACTACTGCGAGAGAGTCATATTACATCCCTTTATGCTGTTGACATAATTACCTGCCGAATCCTCCAATTACCAATCCAATTGCGTAGAGCGAATTGGACCGATATGTAATATTTGCTCATGTAGTTATTTATCTCTAAATTTTCTTCTCTTAAATTCTTGAAATATACAACTTTAATCAAGCTAAAAATATTATAAGCTAACGTGAAAATCTGTAAGGAGATGAAAGTTTTGTGAAGAAACTACTCATTGGTGGCACTCCTATGATATTTCCGCATTAGAAGGTCTCGAGGCCATCTTTTTTTCAGGCAACTCAGAGGCAAGATCATAGAAGACAATGCATTAGATATAGAAGAAGAAACAAGGTTATAAACTAGTGGGTTTGGGTGATTAGGGAATTTATTATGGAAGGGTTGTTGTCTAGTTCGGGCTAGAATAGCTTCATATGAACCATTAAGAATTAAATATTTTATTTTCTAAAAAAACATGGCGTTTCAGGATCTTCTGAAAGAGTTTAGATTTTTAGGATTGGATACAAAGGAATTTAATGGGCTAAGTACTAATATGCCTCATTATAGTCATATAAATCTAGTAAGTACTGTAACAGTTTTAATCGACGTGCAGTTTCCTCTCTTTTCAGTCTGGTATGAGGATCTCAAGTCAGTCGTTTGTCCAGATTTAGTACAAGTTTGTGAATCTGTTCAACAGGGATAAGTAGAATATTATCAGACCTCACTTTAGGGCTGTACGGTTTACGACGAAGGATAAAGGTGTAATTTGGTGGGGTTTAATTTAATCCTCTACTTTTGACACAATTGCTCAAGTTTACGAGTTTGGGCTGCAATTAACGAGTAATAATTCAGTGAGAGTACACATGTGTTTTTGACATACGTGGTGAGGATATTGTTATAATAGATTGGAATGTCAGCTCATAGGTATATAGGATGGGATCTATTGTGATTTGAAGAAAAGATCGAGTGCTGTCAGTAATAATAAACAGAAATGAGTAAAACTTATTTTATTTCAGCCGACGTTTCGGACCGAATTCCAGATCTTTATCGGGGCTAAGAACAAAACGAAATAACCACCTAATGGTGAGAAAAAGAAAAACGAAAATAAAGAAACAATATAACAAGAAATTGAGAAAATAACAAATGATAATAAAATAAGATAAATATAATATAGAAAAGGTAAGAATTTACACAGAAAAAGAAGAAAGCAAAATCGACAAACATCTTAGAAAAAGAAAATGAATTAAGACAAAGAAGTGCTTTATATAAACTATGAAAAACTGAAAAAAATATAACAAGAATTGTGGGGAAGTAAAAAGTATTAGTAATACAATGAGAAACATGAAAATATATAAGACAAATTTAATTTATACGTTCTATGATAAGCGGTTCTTAGGCGAGCGGGTTAAAGTGTCCAGTTCTGTTGCTCGACTCATAGTTCTGTGGCGGTCCCACGGAATTAAAAACTTGACCCTCCCCACCATGGTTAGGATAGATTGATCACCACTAGATAACCCACCCTATGTCAGAAATGACCAAGAGAGGGGTAAAAAAAAAGAAAAGTTTATAAAGCAGTCCCAGATGACAATCAAAGACAAATTGATAAAAAATATATAAAACAAAACATTAAGTTCAGATAATAATGAGTAATAATCAAATAAAGTTAAAATAATAAAATTTAATTAGAATACTGCGTATTGTAAGTAATGATGACGTGTTATGATATTATATTTCTTTAATAATTTCCTTCAGCTTCATTAATGTTTTGATTTAAATTACAATACCTACGTATTATTATTTTTAAAATAAGATGCACTAGGTCAAATTCACTTTGAGATATTGAATCAATAAGAGTAAAGAGAAATTGAAGAGAGTGTTGAATGGTGAATAGTACCAGCTATTATCTCTAAGTAAGGAACATTTGAACAACTGTTGGACAGATGGTGAACATGCGAAGGTGAGCCACCATCGTACAGCCTTAGACCGACTCCTACACGAGTAGTACCTTGACCTCAGAACCATGGTGCTTAATCATTCAATTTAGAAGCATTTGATTAGTTTGAAAATCATTCATCAAATAATTTTCTTTTATTATGAAAAGATATGTTACAGTATAAGTTAAACATTAGAAAATGCGGGAAAAAAAGCACGTACTGAGGTCTATAAATAATCGGATCTTTTTGAGTGTGGAAATTGGGATTTGTCATGTTTTATGGTTATCATCGGGGGCCTGTTTCGTAATAAAGTACAAACTAATACTATTAAGCTTTTAGTTTGTATTTATTACAATTTGACTGACTTGTACAATTTTGCTAGGTTATTTTTTACTTTTAAAATTATGCAATAACACTAATAGTCGTCCCGATTATAAACAAAATTCATTAGTGCTTGTACATTATATTTTTTGTACTTGTATTTATGGACTAACACTATTGGTTTTCATTATGAAACAGGCCCCTGGTGTTTAATACCTCCAACTAGTAACAAGGAACAAGCAGTTTTTTTTAATAGTTGTTATTTATTAATTATTATATACAATGTGCCACAAGGCACTACTTTTACACCAACCTCTTTACCATACTTATAATTAAATTTAATGAATAGTCTCCTACCATATATTTGTCCAAATATATATTAAGAACTTCTATCACACCTGGTTATATTTATTAATAACTTATTAGTAACTTGTTTCCAATCTGCCTACATGTGTACTTCCTTATAATTGTTATTATTTCTTTTTATATACTTGACAAACATAACAATTTTTTTAATGTTTGTACCTTGTTCTTTATTTGGCCTTGACGAAGCACTGAAAAGTGGGCCGAAATGTGGTTAAAAATAAATAGTTTTCTTTTACTATTTTGATACATGTATTGACCGCCACCCGAACTACCTTCCAACAATCTATTTAAATTATGTATGAAACAAATAAATTTAAATAGACATTATGTACCATATTTATCTTTCTTTTTTTAATTACTAAATATAAATGTTTTTCAGCATCATTCAACAATATCAACGTAGTACGTTGATACCTAGCTGTTGACACTAACGGCTTTCCTCTCTAAAGAAGCTGGGGTGCAGATTTCGAAATCTAATGAGGGCAAATTGACCCACATTATGTAGAATATTTTGCCTGCAATAATTTTTAATAAAACACACATCATTGAAAAATTCCGCGTTTTCTTTTATGATCTAAAAACTGAAAAAAGATTCGACATTTTGTTTTTTTATTTCAATTTTCGTGAAACCTACGGCAGATAGAGGAGCAAAAAATTTTAATTCAGACAAAAAATATTCTATGGTATTTCTTTGGAAAAAAACATTCGTTGAATAGTCTCAATATTGAATCCCCGACTGTCTTTCAGTTTCCGAAGCCTCTAAAACTCCTTTATTTTTATTAAAATAAGCTTTATAAAATTCATTAGTGTACTTGAAGAGGGACTTTTATTTCAAGTCCTCTTTTCCAAGTCATTCATCGTTAATATAAATATATAAGCATTGACAGCAGAGTACTTGAGGAAGCTCTTCTTTTAATGGGGTCTTAGCATTGAAGAGGCTTCGAGACCTCTTTCCTCCTTCATATATATTATTTATTTATTATCATGGAGAAGTTGATTAAGGGTTTGTTCCCTTAGTGTAAGGGGCCACGATATATTATATATATTTTATCTTATTTTTAGTTTTCATATATTATATTAGCATTAATTTTGGCCTGGAATAATGCGTATATTTGTTTTTTCTCTCCTTCATACCACTTTTAGATTTTTCAAAACATTTAATACCAGTGATTGCAATAACAACTTTATTGAATAATGAAACAATCATTCTGCAGATCCTGATATTCAACAGTTCAAGATTTTCCATCAGAATCATTCATAGTTTAGAAGTTTTCATTTGAATAAATAAGAATAGACTATATAATAAAGAGAAAACATTTTTTTTGAACCAATTACCGGTTTAAGGCATCTAAAAAATAATTTTTTTAAAAACCTTTAACAGCTAATTTATACAATACATAATAATAATAATTATATTATTTATAATTATACTCCATGAACATTACAATTTTCCTTGTAATATTTAATTACTGAACAAATGTATCCTGCATCTCCTGAACACAACTACCTTATTTACATACGGTTCGGAATCTGCATACCCTAGTTACTTCCTTAATTCCCCTTTGACTATTCCTACCCTTTGTGTCTCTCTGGGGATCTCGAAAGCGAACTAAAGCGATTGATGAATTGCTTCATCCGATTTGTCTTCAGGGTCTCGAGGGATCTCCAGGGTCTATGCGGAGATTCAGTCGCAAAACCCTTGCTATTCTTGCTAGTATTTTCTTGTACCTTTACTTTAGTAAGTTATAATGTACACAGTCTATCATTTATCTCTAGATCACTCTTATTCAGATCTTTGAGTTTATTTCTTTCAAACTCGTTTCTTGATCTTCGCCTTTTCCTTTCTTTTTACAGATCAACAGTCACTAATCTTCTCAATTTTACAATCTGCCTTTTTTATCATTTTTCTGCTGACCCTGTCGGGCTGACCCATTTTTTATTGATTATTATAATTTTGTTATATGATACTTAGATAAGAACGTTCATTGAAATACATTTTTCAATTTCTTTTTTTTTGTATAAAAAATCGTTTTAATATTTTTTAGGTAGCAAGGCCGAAACTTCATCAATTGTGCCTCA
The DNA here is from genome assembly GCF_000696795.3 of Halyomorpha halys. Lineage (NCBI taxonomy): Eukaryota > Metazoa > Arthropoda > Insecta > Hemiptera > Pentatomidae > Halyomorpha > Halyomorpha halys. Next base: position 495,408 of record NW_027109532.1, read on the forward strand.
GGTATGTGTTATTCCGAAAAAAAAAAGTATTTTTATTTATACAATTAAAAAAAATCTGTTATCTTTTTTATTTTATTGGATAATAAGGATAATATGTTTAGCTATTTAGGCTTCGATTCTAGAGAAATATAGATGTATCATGCAAAAGTAGGTGTATCTCCTAACAACTTAGCAATGCGACACCATTTTTATAGCAGTCTTCACACTGGGCTCTTTTTATAGTACATCGGTACAGTAAGCTTTATATTCTGTCCACACAGAGCGCTTTTTGCAGCTTTCTTTATATCCTGGTCATAAATTACTGGAAAAGTAGGGAAGTTCGTGTTCCCGTGATTTGATAAATTTATATTAGCGTGAAGCTAAAGAAAGGTACCGAAATTGCAAAAAAAAAAACTACTTATTATTAACCAATGTTTCGCCTTACTTTACAGGACTTCTTCTGGACTAAGTGAGAACAAGATGCAAACAATATAAAATATAATAAAACTACAAGAATACAAATGGAAAGATGCAAGCCCATAAATTGCGATCCCAATATATTTATTAAATTTCTGTAATCTTCAAATGAGTTTAAAATTTCTTTTGGAAGACGGCTTCTTGCAGAACGAAAATGAGTTCAGGAATGAAGCAAGAAAATCTACAGTCTTTGGACACGCTTATCGCATGTATATCTACCACCTGTGGATCAATTATCAAATTCCGGGAATTTAAAAAAGGTAAAGTGGGTAGGTTATAAAGGATGATTTAAAAAGCCCATATTGTGGACAGGATATAAATTATGCTTTAAAAAGGGGGTTAGTTCAAGGACGGTTTGCTTTGGGTAAAAGATTATAGGCCCCCCTGCGCCTCCTGACCCCGGGCATTCCAGTGGATCTAGACCGCGTTGTAACTGCCCTTGACCGGAGTTGTAGTCGGTGGAAATAATACTGCATTATCGGGCCCAAAGAGACTGGAGGGACTGGTTATGGAGTTACTGGTAATCAGACATTGCACCATTCTCCCTCCCCCTACTCAATTAAAACCGGCAGGTACTTGGTACTGGTACTGGTATTTGGTGGGAGAACAAGTCCGGCATGTGGGCCTAGCGGTCCTTTTTGCCAACCCCTGGCAGCTACCTGAGTTACCGCTACTTACTAACCAGGTGGAAGTGTCAAGATTCATTTCACGTGATCGCCGAAAAATAAATATTAACTGCCCCATATGGGAATCGAACCCTCAACGTTCCGAACCGTGCGCCCTGGGACCTACGCCCCAATCTGCACGGCCGTTGCATCCCTAAACCGGCAGGTAATGTAACCTTCCTATCCAATATATATGTCTCGAAATATATATATATTGTATTCCATGCTAGATAGTGCAAGCGTGTGCAAAAGATGCATTTAATCTGATGTAAGACTTCAAATAAAGGAACCAATCAGAGCCTTTCGACTCAAAAACATGGATTAAATATAAGTTTTATAGTTCAATATTACTACAATTTAACAATGTTTTTTTTTGTCCCATTGAAGGATTAGATAACGATATTATAGAAGTGTTTGTGTATGAAATATGGAAAAGGATAGGTGGAAACACAGGCAGTGGATGTTGAGCTTGCTCCACCATCTTGTATGCCCTTGAGAGAAGATATCTTCAGGGAAGTGCATGGAAGCTACGAAGTAGAAAACTCCCGTAGAGAAGAAATTCCCCCACTACTCTTCGATGATGGTATGGTAGGAAGAGGTTGATGAATTGTGCAAAGGATCCAAGTCATGTTCCTGAAGTAACGACTGGAAAGATGATCATCCTATTAACATGGTAATTAAGCATTTATACCAAGTAAGGCGGTCAGGTATCATAGCAACAGGATTGGAAGAAATAAAATGGACAGTTACCAATTCACTATGAAATGTTGAAAGTGTTATATAAGAGTCCCAGATTGATATTCTGACCTTCTTTTTCCCAGACAGAGAGAGACAAGTCTCCTGTTTAATCTGAGACTTGACGAGGCGGTAAGAGAGCGATTAATAGACGGGAGATACAATATTCATAAGAAAGGTCCAATTACTTGCCTATGCTAATGATCTGGATATTGAGGGCAGGTCATTTCAAGCGGTCACGCCACCATTACTTACTCTTGGTGGAGCTTCCAAGCAAATGGGCGTGGAAGTATTCTATCGGATACGAAAATAAGGTAACCTACCAATAGATTGATTAAGGAACAGAGGTAGAGAGAGTTCTATATATTTTGTGGAAATATAAGATCTTTTGTTTTTGCCAAAATCTTCCTTTCTTATGAAATAAGTTCGGAAGCCTGATGTTTTCCAAGACCGAATACCTTTTAATTCATGAAAGAAAAATCCCACGCAGGATTTTTATATTGGAGTGGTTCATCATGTTTCTCATCAAACAAATATTACTAAGTTTTTCAGTCTTACCAAACTGAGGTGGGGGAAACCCCTAGCGAAAACATGTGACGGTATCTCAATCAGCATTGTCAGGGTAAATCCATTCTGAAAATAAAGAGAAAGACCTAACAGAAAAGGAGGTATTGAGCGAGACACAAGTACACTTCTCGGATTTGACAGCTGCAGAGAAACGGATTGGTGGTTGAGGACATATGGTGTAAACCAAAGAGAAGATCTTGATACAAAGTCGTTCAGCCATTGGCTGATAATAATTGGTGAAAATGTTAAAACCTTATAGATAGTCCAAATAGGTTTATGAATGGTACCGAGAAAACAGGATTAGAGGACAGAAAATACAGTGTAAAATAAAAAAAATAATCAATGAATATAGACGTTAGAAAAAAATTGAATATAAATAAATAGGGATAGTGAATTTTCCCGAACTATTTTAGGAAACGAAGGGCCATATATCGTGACAACATTCAATCGATATTAGTTGAAAAGAAAGCTGGAAACATATCAAAAATTTGTACAAGGCTCTACAACCCACTACCCGATCCTCTATTATATTCATTTACAAAACCCTGATGGAATATTTAGGAGCGTCGGCGGAGGCGGTTCAATTCACTCTTCAAGTATTAATAGGATCAATAGAGAATGCTGAACCGGAACCATCCATTTTTCTTATATTGATTCAACCCTGTTAGATCAATTTCCAACCAAAACCTTTTTATATATCATCCAAGGATTTTTTCTGCACGGTTTCTATTTTCTCCTAATTTTGCATTGCCTCCCGTGACTCTACTGAAGAGTAACTGGTGATTTCTTACTTAAAACAAAAAAAGATAAATCACAGTTGTAAGTTATTACTAACAAAAATACAATCAAAGCCAGCAATATTACTTTATACTTGTTCAAGTAGGTATTAATTCTTAATAACAGGAAATAAATTTTCAAATTATTTTATTTGATGAAAGTAGTAGATTAAACGAAAAAATAAACAGAAATAATTTTTAAGCGTAAATAAAATAGTTAATGAATCGAGAAAATTCGACAAGCTCAAGGGAATAAGAAAATGTTGCGCAGGTTCATTATTCTACTGCCTACCCTCTGGAACACTGGAGGGGATCAATTTCCTCAGTTCTGATTTTTTTTTTTTTTAATATTAGAGTTCAGGCCGTGAAGACTACATCATGATGTAACTTTACAGCTTTTAGGTGGATTTTGGGGTAGTCTTAGGTCATTGTTTATAATTTCACTGGGTAGCGTCAGGTTAATCGAAGCTCTAAATTGTTTCCTTTGAGTATATTAAGGATATATTTATTTCAGTAACACTCATTATTTAAATTGTAAGGGCCTAACGAACTGGTCAAAATTCAAGCATAATGGATTGTTTGGCTTACTTACCTGAGGCTACTATGACCGGTCGGTGTTAGTTGCTTCCAGTAGTATTTTAGGGTTCACTTACCGGGAAGTCTCACAACTGATATTGTTTGATAACAAGGAATCCCCTCGTGGAAAGCGGTCACGCATCCTAATTGTAACTACCGTAAAGTGGGGTAACTATGGTACAGTTTTTCATGTTTACACCTAGATGTCTCTTTTGTTGTTATAATTATGCTCCTTAAAGTTTTTTAAATATTATATAAATTATGTTACTATATATATATATATATGGTTACTCGTAAATTTCATTTAAAAAAATGAAATCACATTGCGAAGGTATAAATGATTGTACACATGGGTTAAGATTTAGCTATTGTAACATTTTAAAATTACTCCCGTACCCTTCTTTCAATCCAAAATCTTTTTTGGAAAACAACGACTAACTCTGAATAAGTTAGTCAGACGACTAACCTCCACACAAGTCTGAAAAGACAGGGAACTCGACATCGTTCCGACTATTGTATCACTTAATAGACAAACGGTCTAAGCTTCCAACTCCTTGCAAATAACTGATCTACGTTACTATAATAAGGCCTATCTGTAAGTACGGAGTTGAGCTTTGGGACTCTACTAAACCTCGGAATTCCTCCCGTACCCAATCCTTATCCATAAAGATATTAATGTTCCATATGTAACCGATCTAGCTGTATCCAGATATCAATCCTTCCATTATGGACTCCTAAACCACCTACATCCATAAGTTTCTAACATTGCTTCCTTTTCCATTCCTAACAAATCTCCATGGTGCCTTAAAAGGAGATGAATTCGAGACCTTCTAATGCAGAAATGTTCTTAGAGTGCTACCAATAGGTAATCTCTCTACTTGCCTAGATCATACCATTATAATCTAGCATCAAATTTATTGATCTATTTTCACGTAAATACAGTTTTAAATGTAAATAAAAAAAATTAATTCATTTTATTATTATATTTTTTGTCTAATTATCATGTTGCTATTCTTTAATTGATATATGCATATATGTATATTTGTATTATTACTAATGTCTGAAACAGTATGAATAAACTTGAATAAATAAAAAAAAAATCATGCAGTAAAATAAGTACATATTATCAGTATAATATTTACCTTTTTATACCTTGTAATTACTTGATATTTACCGTTCCGTGAATTTCTTTTCTTGAGAGAAGACTTGGAAATGCTGAGATGTAATCAGTCGGTTGGTTAGAGTACCCCTCTCGGAAGGTGAGGAACCTAAAACTAACTTAAACTCAACCTAAGACTAAACTTGAACTAACTTTAAACTAAGAATTATATTAACGGGATGCTTGAGACTCTTCCTGCCCTGCCATCTGAAGGGAAGGGGGATGGGTTGATGCTCAGAAAGAGGGAGCTAAACGAAGCAGGTAACTTGTCATGGAACTTGATATGTCTTCGTTTCTTGTGATCATGTTCTCCTGTATTCAGTTTGAAACAGCTAAAGATGTGTTTCATGTTTTGGTGTTCTTGACTCGTTCTTCTTCAAATCCCCTGTTGGACGCTGCTCTGGAACGACTGTAGTGACATGAGAATAGTATGCCAGAGGTAACTGAGGACTGGTGTTTTGTGGAGCCTTTTGGACAAAAAAAAACTTTTAGATTGAAAACTCATGAATCTTACTGCAATAATCTGCAAATAGTCTGGTATACACTAACTTTTAACCATTTTGAAATTAAATGTGCAGGAAGTACCAATTAGTAGTACTCCAAGATTTCTAAATGTTCCTAGGTCATATTTTGTTCAAAATCTTGCACATTTAACAAAAGTGGAGTTGAGGTTTGATCGATTTTTTTCTTATATATTTCATCCTAGCATACATGGGCTCAACTACAGGGTACCACCCTACTCTAACCATGGTGGAGGGTCAAGTTTTCATTTCTTGCGACCGTCACAGAAATAAAAGTCGACCCCCAGTTCGGATTCAAACCGGCGCTGCTGCAGTTCAAAGGGTGCAGGTTACAAAAACCTAAACGCCCTCAGCTACATACGCCCCGGAAAGGGGTGATTGACTTTTATTCCGCGAGTTTAAAAAAATGAAAACTCTACCCTCCCACTCTGGTTAGAATAGGTTGGTTACATGTTGGATAGCACCCTACAACGCTTGTACGTCAGAAATTATGACAAGGTAGGAGGTAAAAAAGGTGTAAGTTTAACTTATTTAACTTTACGGCCTAGTTACTCGCTTCTACAACCGTGTTAAATTATGTTCTAATAATACTGTGACATTTAATTATTAAAGTTAATATATTTTTTAAACACGATGGTGGATTCAGGATTCAAAAAAAACTTATATATTTAAAATTAACGACGAAATCGAAGACACAGGGTAGCCGAATCTCTCTATCAAAACAAATATTATGTAAAGTACAAAAAAGGCAATTTTAAGATATTATTCAATAATCACAATTTTATTTTATTTGTGCTGAGCCCACTTCCACTATCCAGGAACCGTTACATTCAAGTGATACAAAATAGAAGTAACTATTAGTGGATATAAGCGAAAGCACTTTTTAGACATTTTGCGTAAACACATGTAGGCCATAAAAGACCTTTTTCTTGTAACAACTGATAAGGAACGTGTTTGTTACAACATCTTGAACGGTTTTATTTCTTGAAGGAACAAGTTCAACCACTAGTTTTTTTATTTTGTTTTTTAACCTATAGAAGGATCATACACTTATTTTATGAAGGGTGGATTAGTCGGAGAAAGGTATCCCGAACACAGACTCGACTCTCATCTGAAAAACGAAAAAACAATTTTTCTCTACAGCCTGTCTTCAACCTGCGCTTAATGTCTGAAGAACCCGTCAACAACTCATTGGCTTGAAACATAAATATATTTTACTTAAATTTTGATGTAATTGGATTAGTTTATTTCCGTACAATACATGCTCGAGACTATTAAAATTAAAAAGATATATATTTTTTTTCGGCCAAGACTCCCATTGGAGTCCATACTGCCTAACCATGGTTTGTGGTCAAAAATTTACATTTTGTGGGACCACCACTCAATGAAAAAACTCAACGCCCCAGGCCAGATTCGAACCGGTACGGTGGTTCGAGCTACGGGCGTTCCTAAAATATATATTAGACAATCATTTAAAAATCATATATTTTATGGAGCCATATTTCGCTGAAATTATCATGAATATGTATTTCTTTTGTGGGAGAATAAAATAAGTTCATAATTAAATAGAAACGAAAATTTTTGGATTGTATTGTTGTTGGTCTAAAATTAAACAGAAGGAGTCGCTCTCTGCTATATAATAAAGTGATATAAAGATAAGAGGAAAGCAAAGATTTAGAAATAAAAAATAACGGGAAAACAAAACTAGTGAGTAAGATGATAAAACATAAAAGAGCAGATGTAACGAAGTAGTTTTCTTTTACGAGCAATTTTTATTCCCTCTATAGTAATAGGTCGTCCAAGCCATAAGATTTTTATCAGTAAATTTGTGACTCATGTTTCGTTCTAGGAATTTAAGTTAATGGACATCTTCTATAGATATTGACCAATTACTATAAATAAATACAAGTAAAAAAAATAATAATTAATAAATAAATTAGGAGTATATTTTCAGAAATGAGGTTTTGAAACTGTTTGATGACTGAAAGTAATTGTATCTGACGAATAGTTTCATTTCTACCAGATAATAATACCCTATATCATTTTGAAACTTAGGGCAAGACAACGAAACGCAAATAATTTGTAACAGAACGACTATACGGGAATTTTTTTAAAAATTTATTAATTGCTTTATTTATTTATTTAATGTAATTTACAACTGTACAAAATAATAAAATAAGTAAATATGTTGTATGTTTCATATACACTTGAAAATCTTGGGAAGGAACCACCCATTAGTGGTACTTCAAACATTAATTTAAATTAGAAGGTTTCGTGGCCATCTTCTTTTCAGACGCCTCGGAGGATTATCAGGGATTGTTAAGGATGAAATATTAAGAATTAATGGGTTAGGATGGTTAAAGAGTTTGGAATGAAAAGACGCATATCTGTTTTGGGCCAAATCTGCAGCAAATGGGATGTTAAGGTCTTTGTGAATGAGTTTATTTGTGACGTAATAAGGAGCTTCAAGGATTTTACGTAGGATTTTGGATTGTAAGGATTGGATGCGGGAGGGTTACATATGTCCAAATTGGTCTGATTATCATAGTGTATACAAATTTTTGTAGTGAAAGTAAAACTTTTTATGTTCATTGGTCAAGTATTGTTAGTGATAGTATCGAGTAGTTCCTATCGATCTAGAAAGTTTTTCGATTGCAGAGTCGATCGGTTCTTTTGTTTCTGGAGGAATTTTTTAAGTCAAGTACGTTTTCTAGATCAGTCCAAAAATTTTTCAAGTTTACCTGTCCTGTAACCATTGAAGGGTGAGAGGGTCTAGGAATAGGATTTGAATGGATGTGAAGTAAAACCGGGCTATGATCTGAAGAGAGGTCATCTAAAGATTGAATTGTGGATTGTGATGTGGGTATTTGGGAAGTAACAAATATATCAAGGATATCGGGACGTTTTTTAAGGGATGTAGGCCAATAAGTAGGATTTTTAGGAGAGAGAGGATGGAGTAACTATTGGATGTTGTGGCTCGGGAAAGAGTCCGACCACGAGTATTGGACGTTCTGCATCCCCACCGTTGATATTTGGCGTTGTAATCTCCTCCAGCAATAAATCGCGGACCAAGGGACCGGAATAAGGAACTATAGGGAATTAAATTCATAAATATTTACAATGTTGAACAGATTCGATACTTAAGACTCCACCTTGACAAGAGACTTGGAATGCACATACAAGACTGAAACGACAAGAAACTGCTCATAGATTTCGATTGCTACAACACCTACTCGACAAACGCTCTAACCTTCCCATTCACTACAAAAAATTATTATACACTACGATAATCAGACTAATTTGGACATATGGAATTGAGCTCTGAGGCTCTACGAAACCATCAAATTCCTCCCGCATCCAATCCTTACAATCAAAAATCTTACGTAAAATCCTTGATGCTCCTTATTACGTTACAAATAAACTCATCCACAAAGAGCTTAGATCCCGATCGTTGCTGATTTGGCCCAAAACAGATATGTGCCTTTTCATTCCAAACTCCTTACCCATCCTAACCCATTAATTTTTAATCTCTCATCCTTAACAATCCCTGATAATCCTCCGAGGCGTCTGAAAAGAAGATGGCCACAGAACCTTCTAATTTAAATTAATGTTTGAAGTACCACCAATGGGTGGTTCCTTCCCAAGACTTTCAAGTGTAAATGAAACATTCCAATGAAAATAGTTAATAATCACCGAAATAGAGATCAAATTTTAAAAGTAAAATAACCCGAAACAACTGTAATGGCACATCGTTATTTAATTGAGGTTCATTATATCTCAAAAAATTGATACGATTTTAATATAAAAAAAAAATTAAAGTATCAGTACTATTGATGCCTTAGTTAGTTACTAAGTTTTTAAGAAGTTTAAGTGAACATTGACTAAATTTTCATTGTCACCTGAGAAGAAAAAAAAATAGAACTATTTTATTTGAAGATTACAAAACAAAGCCTTGAGTTTCTAAATGGCAGTAAAGAGCCAGATCGGAAGAAACGTAGAGCATGTAATATGTTTTAATAAAGAAGGTTGAGACTATTTGGATAATTATTGTTATTATTTATAATTTTAATACCAAAACCTGGAACAACTGTAATGACATATCGTAATTTAATTGTGGTTGCTTATAACTCCAAAAAAATTAATAATACGATTTTAATATATAAAAAAATAAAACATAAGTAAGCTCTTTACTGCCATAAGAAGAACTCAAGGATTTGTTTTGTAATCTTTAAATGATATACTTCCATTTTTTTTCATTTTTAAGATTTTGTTTATTATTTATTAATTTACTTACATAATAATAATGCCCATTTTCAAAATCGATTTTTTTTTAAATTTATAATGTTTGAATTTTATATTAGACAACCTCTTATTTCCATACCAATTAAAATTGAGATACACCTTAAACGTATGATGTAAACATGTTCACCGGAGAATTCCCTAAAATGGCACACGCATAATCTTCTTTCCCCTGAAAGGGAGAATAGGGGTTTCCACGTGGGATTTCACTAAATGAGATTATATTTGGAAAGTAGCACTTCTCCGGCTTCCAGGATATCTGTCCTGTCCGGTTGAAACCAGTTAAAGGGAACTGAAATTTCTGCCAGAAAGTTTAAAGACCCTTGAGGTATATCGGCCTCTTCTCAGGCTGTCGTGGAAATTCGGTCAAGTAGTAGCTAAAATAATAATTTACTCCGATGTAGTTTATGATCCTCCTGAAATGATTTGATAAGATATCGACCTCGAAACTAATCCCGAGGATAACCTCCGAAATTATGAAGATTTCTATTTATAGTCTGCTTCATTTTACTTTATATTTAATTTAAAACATAAGTCACCTTAATGCCAAAATACGCATAGTGAGAAATGATCTCTTTATTATTTCTTAAGCCATGCTACTTAAATTACTTCATTAAACAGCGTACTGACCAACCACGTACTGGTACTGGTATTTGGTGGGGGGAACTAGTCCGGCAAGTGGGCCTAGTGGTCCTTTTTGCCAACCCCTGGCTGCTACCTAGGTAGCCGCCGCGTACTAACCAAGGTGGGAGTGTCAAGATTCATTCTTCGGGACCGCCGAAAAATGAATGTTTAACTGCCCCAGGTGGGAATCGAACCCACAACGTTCCGAACCGAGCGCACTGGGACCTGCGCCCCAACCTGCACGGCCGACACATCCCTGACCACATAAGAAATAAGACAAAAATGAAGAAACAATATACAATGTTCGTTTCTTGTTTTTTAAAACTAAGCTACATTACTGGAAGATTATTGATTGACCGTGTGTAAAGATGAAAGGAATATGGTCCGGGTGCGGTAAAAAAAAAACTCAAATAGTAGAATTATACTATTTTATTGATCAAAATCATTTTTTTTGTTTTGACTGCCGTCAAAATAGCCCTGACGAAGCCCTGCAACGTGGGGCGAAACGTTGGCTCAATAAAATAGTATAATTCTACTATTTGAGTTTTTTTTTTACCGCACCCGGACCATATTCCTTTCATCATAAGTTACATTACATTTTTTTTTTCTTTTGTTCCTTTTCGTTTTGTTTCTAGCAGTGTCTATATTATCTTCTTCTTTCTTTTTTCCAGTGATCAGACATAAATAATCAATTTAGTATACGGATTCCACCATAAATAACTTCCGTGACAGCGGGGCAAAACTGATAAAAAATTAAAAAGTGTGGTGAAATAACAATCTCTGAATGTGAAAACAATACTGGTTTATATATTTTTTCCTATTGCCTAAATTTTTATTTTCAATATAAATACAATATATAAAAAACGCATCAGAAACCTAAATCTAAGTATAAATGCTTACATGGCCCTGTTTTGCCTCATGGCATTATAAGGGAGTCGGTTGGGTCCGCTAAAGATGGGAGTCACAATATTGGCCCAAGAGCCGCAGGCCTGGGGGGGGGGTACAAAAAAAGGGAGGGACCGCTCCACTGGGGCTGGTTCATTTTTGGTTACTGGCCACTTATATTCATACACTCTACAGCTGGTATGGCCCTCTGTCGGCTGAAATCGCACAGTTGACTGTTTCTATACATGTATTTCTCATAGATACTTTTATACACAATATTTGTATCACATTAGTTAAAAAATTATTTTATAGAAGAAAATTTTAAATAAAAATCTAATTAACAATAATTATTATTAAACATTATTGGATTCAAATACGAGCTAAAATATGATTATCGAACGTTAACTAACAATATAACAGGTAAACAGGGGTTTAATCCTTATTAAATCCACAGCATCTGCCTATATTAGCCACTGAATCTAATCAAAACCTAAATACACATGATCAAACACTGCCCAATCCTTCCATTAATGTTTCGGTCAATCTCTAAAACCTCCAACTGGCAATTAATGTTAATTATCATTTTTGGCAGGACTGAGGACTAAAATATACCCATTGTTTATCTAAATATCTGTAAGATATTTAAGATAAAAAATTATTATTGTTCATTTTTACCAAATCCCTTTTACATATTACTATATCTAACCTGTACCATATCTACTCCACTTATCTGTTGTACCTTATACATCTACCTCTCTACCATATTTAAAACTAGTTTTAATGAGTAGTCTCCAACAATTTATGTGTCTAGATCTATGTTGAGAACTTATATCACACCTGGTTATATTTATTAACAACTTGTCTCCAGTCTACCAACATGTATATTTCCTCATATTGTTATTATTAATATTTTATATATATGTATAAGTAACGGATCTGTTCGACAGGAATAAGTTGGGTATTATTAAAGGATATTGTAGGGGAAGAGGTCATGGGTTTACGTCAAAGGGTAAATGTGATTTGGTGGGATTTATTGGAATTTATTTTAATCCTCCAGTTCTCCAATCCCACATCACAACCCTTGAAGAATGGTGCCAAAACTGGAGGATTAAAATAAATTCCAATAAATCCCACCAAATCACATTTACCCTTCGACGTAAACCCATGACCTCTTCCCCTACAATATCCTTTAATAATACCCCACTTATTCCTGTCGAACAGATCCGT
>NW_027109532.1:508922-530614 GCF_000696795.3 Halyomorpha halys
TAACAATTGTTTTGAAATTTGTTTTTAAATTTTTTTTTTAATGTTCTTTTAATTCTAAGATGTTTATGTCTTGTTTTCTTATTTAGCCCTGACGTAGCCCTGTAAAGTGGGGCGAAACGTTGGTTAACAATAAATAGTTTTATTTTACTATTTGCTACCTTTATTGACCGCAACTTGGACTATCTTCCTCCAATCTACTTCATACGGCCAACTTTCTTCTTCCAAGTTAAATATCTTTACAATTACAATAAAGGATTTCATTTAGTAATAAGAGTATATTTAACAATACTGATACTTGAATAAAAACAATAAAATATTTGCATTGTTATTGGTGAATCTGACACTTGGAAAAAAAAAATTGAACTGAAGCTACGCAAAGATACCGTTGACAACAGCAAAACCAAGAGAGCTGTTTTTAATTGGTTCTGTGTAACCCACGTTATCATTAAATGACCTGAAGGTTCAAAGCTGGTTCCAGGAACAATTGTTGCCTATATTTCCTCTACCTCTGAACCAGTCAAAAATTAAATTCTCTTCAAAGCTTACATAACCCTCTGATCTTAACATCCTGATATTTAAACAATGATATAACAGTTACAAAATAATCTTTTGGCTTTGAACATTATATTATTTATAGTGTATATGTACGATGTAATTTTCATCAAATAACGCAAGACTTTTCGTCACCTCTACTATAGTCAATGGTTACTCCAAATAAACTGTATTTGTAACTAACACGTACTTAGCTTTTTAGGTCTTGTAGTACAAAAAAAAAGAAGATATTTCTTTTAAAAATTTACCTTTCTATTAGTCTATAACATAAACAAAAGTAATATGAATTTATATTTTTTATATCCCATTTTTTGTTGATAGCCCGATGTCAAACAGATCCGCTACCTTGGACTACATTTGGACAAGCGATTAACCTGGAATCCTCACACAAGACTGAAAAGACAGGAAATTGCACGTCGATTTCGACTACTACAGCACTTACTTGACAAACGGTCTAAACTTCCAGCACATTACAAAAGACTGATCTACATGACTGTATTAAGGCCAATCCGGACATATGGAGTTGAGCTTTGGGGCTCCACTAAACTTTCGAATTCCTCTCGTATTCAATCCTAACAATCCAAAATCCTTCGAAAATCCTCAATGCTCCTTACTTTGTCTCATATAAAATCATACATAAAGACCTTAATGTTCCCTATGTAACCGATCTAGTCCGAACCAGATATCACTCCTTCCATTATAAACTCTCTAACCACTGAAACCCCCCAGTTTCTAATCTTGCATCCTCTTCCATTCCTGACAATCCTCCGAGGTGCCTGAAAAGAAGATGGCCACGAGACCAGCTAATGTAAAATGTCATTAGAGTGCTAACAATGGGTAGTTTCTTTACACGCCTGTAACACTCCAATTTAACTTAGATCAGATTCACTAAATGTATTATAATGTACAGTTGTTAATAGCAATAAATAAATATTGAAAATAAAATTAATGCTACTCCAACCTCATAAACACATAAGATATAATTAACAACACTAAATATAAATACACAAAACAGAAATAACTGACAGACTACCTGTTAAAAAGAACGGTTACGTTTTTGACAAAGCCACATGTACCTTTCCCCATTTCACCCCCATTTAGTTCTGGCTCAAACCCTGAGTTAGTTGTATCACAGCAATGTAAAATATACTGTAAAAGACAATTTATTAAAGTAATACTATGATTGTAATGTTTATAGTTATTAATCTTATACTCTTTTGATTATAAAGTAGAAGAAATTCTCTTTTCTAAAAACCTTTTTTTTTTCTTTATTATAGGTTTTGACTATGCAAACAATAAAGTTGTGAAACATTGCCTCACTATAATTGTCTTATTGACTGATTCTCTGATGATGATTATATATAGTTTGTATAACTATATCCGTTATCTTTGACTTCATCTTCGTCTGAATCATCGAACCTCCTCTTTCCTTTTCGGACCTTAATCTCCTTCCGGCCAAATGTAACTTAGGGAACAGGGGGTAGTCACTGGGTGCTAAATCCGGATGATAGGGAGGATGTGTAATTATTTACCGTTGAAACAGTTGCAGGAGAGCAACGGTAAATACTACCCTTAATCGACATTCCTCTTCTCTGAATAGCCTCTTTGAGTTTTTTAAGCCTCAATCCAAGTGATCCAAAATAAATTAAGTTGGGCTCTTGATTTTTTTTTTAATATTTTAGTTCATTCCTTCCTGTTTCTAGAGACGAAAACCATTGGAAACTTTTTCTCAACCCTATTTCAAATGACTGGCATTTTACTAGTTATTCAGGTAGATTTAAGTTTTAAATTAAATTAAACCTTTCTTACTGCTATTTTTTTTTATATAGAAGGAAGACTGTAAATAATTTGCCTCCATTTGATGTAGTTAAGTAACTATTAGTAGGTAAACCAGAAAAAGTATGAATATATCCTTGATTTTTTTAATGAATGCAACTTAAAATTTGATTTTTTGAAATTTTCTCAAACTTTGAGCTTTAATATCAAACATGGGAGTGGAATTAAGAATCTTAAATTCTAAAAAGTTATAGTATTTCCAGGGTTGTATACGTTAATTATAAACTTTACGTGGTTTATGTTTGGCCAGAACCTTTTGTAACCGAGAGAGTTTAGGCGTCGGTCTTAGCAGCCTCAGAACTATAGCGGTGCCGGTTCGAATCCTGCCTGGGGAGGGAGGTTGACTTTTATTTGGTGGTGGAATGAAAAATACCCTCCACGATGGTTAGAATAGATTGGTTACCTTTAGATAACCCCCTCCCCCATATGTTAGAAATAAAAAAGTTAAAGTTTTGTAAATGTACACTGGACATTTCGGCCTGTGGTGTCTTTTATTTCTGTGGTTGTTTCACGAAATGAAAACTTGAACCCCCATCATGGTTAGAGTAGCTTAGTACCCTGTAGATAACTCTTTTGTATGTCAGAAATGACCAGGAAGGGGGTAAAAAAAAAAAAAAAGTGAATAACTAGTGTGTTATCCAAATAACTTACTTGTTAATTTCTTTATCGTAAACAGCTCTAGAAACATTGCGAGTTCTGTGAATTTTTGATCTTTAGTTCCATCAGAGAAATTAAAGGTTATAAGGTTTTTAAAATGTCATAAAAAATTAAGGAAATTCATATACACTGGTAATACAATAAAGTAACTTGTAATTGAATTCTTCAATCGTTATTTCAGTATTTCTTTGATTTTGGGGTGACCGAACTATTTCAGCCTTTTTTGGTTTCAACGACGCAAAAGCCAACACTTTTATTAACTATGCCACATGCAAGAATAAATGTGTACTCCTGGTTTCTTCTGTGGTCGGAACCAAAGCCATTGACAAAAGTACTGGAGAAAAAACAACCTGAGGTCATAACGTATTATAATGCTCACAAAACTGGAGGTGACACTGCTAACCAAATGTGCGCCAAATACAACGTGCAACGAAATACACATCGATGGCCAATGACTGTTCTCTACACTATGTTGAACTTGGGAGGGATCAATTCCTTGGTTATTCACCTCGGGAATCAATTAGAATGAATTACAAGAAGATTTTCCCCCAGAGAAAAGTCACATGAACTGTGTATCGGACAACTTCAGCGAAGAAGGCAGCTGAAATCCGGCCTTCACACCTCCTTGAAAATTCGTCTCAAGAGATTCTTCTCGGCTGACGATCGTCCAAAATGAACCCCTCTCCACCTCCAAAAGCGGTCCAGATTTTGTGATTGCACGGTGGAAACAGGAATACGGCGACTCACGAACTACTCCTGTGCGAACTGCAACCAAGGAATTTGCCCCTCATGCGAAACCACTGTATGCAACATGCTTTTCAGCCTGTTCTTGCGATCCTTTATCAGCTTTGATGGAAAACAAATCCTACTTATTTCTGTCCCCACACATTTCAACTTTATGTCTGACCACTTTTTGAATTTTGTTTCGAGGTTAAAAGGTCCTATTTTGATTTATATTCATAACCATGAAATGCGAATTACGCATTTTGACTTTTTTCCGTTTCTGTACCTAAATAAATAATAAGAAATGTTTTAAATTTATTTTATATTTTTCCCTGATTATCTACATCCTTAAGATGATCAGTTTTGGTTTAATTAAATAAGGCGATTTGGATACTTTACGAGTTTTAATACATCGTGTGCCTGTGAGGCTCACCGCGCCCCGATTTTGAGAATTCTTGACCGCGCCCTAAGAAGGGTTAAGTCATATTATTTTATTAATTATCGTTGTAAAATTGTCCGTGTAATTAAAAAAAATAGGTGTCATTTGTGAAAAGCTTGAGTATTTTTTTTTTTTTTTTTTTTTTTACGAACTGTTTATCTCTTGAAACATGGAGGAATCATCATAAAATCTATTTTTAAAAAAATTTAAATATTCAGTGGATCACAATTAGACTACTTGATCTGGATTGACCCTTCAGTATTTTAAAGCACCTGCCTGGGTTTATTGTATTCCCTGCAGACACAAAGAATTTTAGTGGTTTAGGGGAAGTGGAATTCCGCCACTTGTGCGATCAGTATTTCGGTCTCTCTTGTATAGTGGACCACACAGGATTCCGTTTACTACTGATATATAATACTAAAAACATAAATTAAAAAAGTACACATAGGCTAGATTCACCAGTAGCAGTCACTTAAACAAACATATTCAAGATTTGTTATTATACCGATGTTAGTTTACTCCTAGTTTATTTTTAATGCTAGTTTTATGATGGCAAAGGCATCTTAAATCTATTTTAATTTAATTTTATAAACAATAAACTATGAGTGTTTTTAAATCTATTTAATGATATTTACAACTGTATATACACCAATATAAATGCAGTAAATTTGATATAAGATCATAATGGAGTGTTAAAGACATGTAGTGAAACTACCTGTTGGTAGTACTCTAATAATATTTTTACATTTGAAGGTCTCGAGGTCATCTTCTTTTCAGGCGCCTCGGAGGATTGTCAGGAATGGAAGAGGATGCAAGATTAGAAACTGGGGGGTTTCAGTGGTTAGAGAGTTTATAATAGAAGGAGTGATATCTGGTTCGGACTAGATCGATTACATATGGAACATTTACGTCTATATGTATGATTTTATTTGTGACATAGTAAGGAGCATTGAGGATTTTGGATTGTAAAGATTGGATACGAGAGGAATTCGAAGGTTTAGTGGAGTCCAGCTCAACTCCATATGTCCTAGTCATAGGCCTTATTATATTCATGTAGATGAGTCTTTTGTAATGGATTGGAAGTTTAGACCGTTTGTCTAGTAAGTACTGTAGTAGTCTGAATCGGCATGGTTTCCTCACATTGTTTAATCACATTTACACTGTTATGTACAATAATAAGCCAGTGGAAGCTAAAGAAGTGCGCTAAAATTAAAAATAAACTATCACTTACTAACGAAATTCTAATATACAACATGCTAGACCAATATGGCCTTACGCCACTCAGGAGTGGGGTACCAGCGAAAGACCCCATCTACAGACCATTCAGATCTTTCAGTCAAAAGTCCTCCATTATTGCACAAGGACCTAGATATAACATTGAATGGCATTAAAAAAAAAAACCATAACTCACTTGCTGAACTCCCAAACTTACTTGTACAAACATTACTGACTGACACACTGCCACAAAATCCTACAAGAAGACAAACGTCTCTAGAGCAAGGATCTGCTACATTAGGTGTAAGTACTACCTTAAGAGTGTCTTCATTCAGTAGGGAATAAAACTGTTATTTCACCCCAATCTTTGATTACTTTAATTAAAACTATGCATAGTTACTAGACAAAATTCAAAACTTAAAAAGAAAATTAATTTTCATTCAAAGCTCCTTATTTTTAATACTAACTCCAACACTTGAAGAACTAATATAACGTCAGTTAAAGAAGAGTAAATTAGCTAAAATATGTGCCCAAATAGAGATATTTAGGTCCAATAGTTCCCGAGATAAATTTTTTTAATAAAAAGCATCATTTTATAACGAAAAATCAGTAGTCAGTGAATTTATTTTAGGAAGACTATATCTCAGGAATCATTAAACGTATCGATGCTTATTAGCACTCAAATTAAAAGCCAGTTTAATGTACTATTACGTAGTTTATGACGTTTATCTTCGTAGGAGTAGTAGTTTTAGTCATTTTTGCCAAAATAATTTCACAAAATATTGATTTTTAGTTGTTCGGACAAAATGTCATAAAAACTACGTCCCCTACAAATTTAAGGGTGATAAACTACTTTATAGAACATTAATTTGATTATTATTAATTACATTTACTAGACAAACGGTCTAAATTGCCAATTTATTACAAAAGACTGATCTACATGACTATAAGGCCTATCTGGACATACGGAGTTGAGCTTTGGGGCTCCACTAAATCATCAAATTTCTCCAGAATCCAATCCTTACAGTCCAAAATCCTTCGTAAAATCCTTAATTTTGTCAAAAATCAAGTCATCCATCAGGACCTCAATGTTCCATATGTTGCCGATTTGGCCAAATCCAGATACCGTTCCTTCCATAACAAACTTCTCACCCTCCCAAATCCACTTGTTTCTAACCTGGCTTCTCCTTCATTACCTAATAATCTGAGTGAGTCTGAATAATAATAATAGTCTGAAAAGAAGATGGCCTCGAAATCTTCTCCTCTAGAAATGTTATTGGAGTTCTATCAGTGGGTAGATTCTCCACATGTTTGTATCATGTCACTATGTCACCTACAGCAAATTTACTTGTTGTATATATGTGTATACAGTTGTAAATATCAATAAATAAATTATTAAAAAAAAAATTATTATTAATTTGAGTGCTAGCAGGCAACTGTGCTTCTAATGATTCCTGAGATATATATTTCACTTAATAAAATTACTAACTATTGATTTTTTTCATTTTTATTACGGAGTGCTGCTTAAAAAAAAAAAAAAACTGTATATTGAAAACTATTGAACGTAAATAAATGCTATATAGGAAGATGGTCAGGGTTGCGGTCACAAGTGAAACAAAAATAGTTTTCAACTATTTTATTTTCCAACGTTTCGCCCCACTTTGCAGGGCTTCATCAGGGCTAAAAAGATACAAAATGAAACTATGTTAAGATAAAATGATAGAAATAAAAATAATTTTTTTTATTCTTTTCATTGTATCTTTTTATTTTTATTTCTATCATTTTATCTTAACATAGTTTCATTTTGTATCTTTTTAGCCCTGATGAAGCCCTGCAAAGTGGGGCGAAACGTTGGAAAATAAAATAGTTGAAAACTATTTTTGTTTCACTTGTGACCGCAACCCTGACCATCTTCCTATATATCAATTTTTACGGTCAACTATATATACATATATGTAAATAAATGCTCTATTAGGGCTCATATTTTTTTCAATAAAGTTCTCGGTTTAAAAATTAACAATGAATTTTTTACTACAATTAAAAACAACCCTCCTTTTAAGAATTATATAGACGCTTCACTAACAATGTATGTTGTTCCTAGATTTCATTATAGATTATTGCCGTTTTATGGAGATGCACTTTTTTATCCTAAACTTCTTTCATGGCTTTATCTCTTGTTATGTAAATGTTATTATTCAAAATATTTTTTCTCTATACAAAAGCTTGATAAAAACAAGGAACAAACGTTTGAATTTTCATTGCCGGAAAGGTTTAATGACGGGAACTGAAACTCTTTCGACACCGTATTTAGATTCCATTCAAAGAAATGACTCAACCGGTTGGCTGAACAATAGACCAACCTAAAATTCCAAGGGTCATTAGTGCTCAGAGCAAATCCATCATTCTGTTTGTAAAAGTTTTTAAAGCATCTCCATGTAGTAAACTTTTATGATGTTTCATTGAAGGAGTTGATTATCATTATTGAATAACTCACATTAATTTTTAATTTATTGATTGGAGAAGATGGTCGAGGGTTGCGGTCAGCAAAAAAAAAACAAAAAAAACAACGTAAATAAACAAAAAATTATTTATTTTTTCCGACGTTTAGACCTGAGTTCCAGGTCTTCATCTGGGCTATAGACCAAAAGAGATAACAACCAACATTTAGAGAAACATAAAGCTGAAAAAAAGTATATAAACAAATTTGGAATTATACATAATAATTGATTGGTAACCATTTAATTAGGCAGTAGCAGATTGATAACAGTGAAAGATGAAATGTAATATTATGTAGGTTAGAAGATAATATATAGTATGATAATGTATAATATTAGATATGTAAGTGGTGTATAAAAACCTGAAAAACAAATTAGAATCTACAAATTGAACAATATGACAGAAAATGTAATATATGATATAATGAGTGGGTGACTTAAATATGAATAACAGTGTGAGTATTAACTTTTTTTTTTTAGATAAACATTAAAGTGTATGTAAAAAGAATATTTTTAAAATAGGAAAAAGGTAGAAGAAGAAATATGGAAAATGAGGAATCAATAATGTAAGAAATATGACAACGAGAGAATAAACTTACATTCTTTTTTTTTTAAGGTGTTAGCAAAAAACTTAATACTTTTTATTTATTGATAGATATTACAATCTGCCACACAGTTGTGGGCAATAGGTAATAGTGATGAATGATCTCATACATACTAAAATAAAATAAAATAAATTAAATAAATGAATAAAAAAAAAAAACTCTCTTAAAACATATACAAACAGAAGAATAAACAAAATGAACATAATTAAACTATCTGTATGAAAAATAAATAACATACAGATAAAATAATATATACAATATTTACACAATCGACCTGAGGGTCCCTGAGCCCACTCTATCCCCCACGTGTGTGGGGTAGAGCAGAGCTCAAAGGATCCCAGCGCATCCCTCTCGCCGCATCACTGAAACTTACATTCTAGCGGGGAATTTTTGCTAAAACTGATTGATTTGTAGAAAGCCAAACAACAGACAAAACAGTTGATACGAAATGAAAATGATAAAATAGAAGTAAAGTTAGGGATTAAACCACATAAAACGTGTTAAATGTAAAAATTATGTGACCCCAAAGGTCAGAGAGTTGTTTAATTAAGTTATAAAAAATGTCAAAAGACAAAAAAAAAAAAAGACACCACCTACATATCTTATATTATACATGTCTTCTTTACTACTTAATTTATATTTCATCTTTTACTGTTATCAATCTGCTACTGTCTAATTCCATGATTATCAATAAATTATTTTGTATTATTCAATTCAATATCATTATATATTATAACATTATACAGTTCCAAATTTGTTTCTATACTATTTCTTTTCAGTTTTTGACCGCATCCCCCGACCATCTTCTCCAATCAGTAATCTACGGTCAACATTTTTTTAATTTTATTATCTTGTTCCAAACTGGTAGTTTTATTACTAACCAGCGGACCCGGCAGTACTTTGCTATTGTTATATTTAAGGATGTATATGGACTTAATAAACACAATTGATAGTTTGTTATAAATTACTATAGATTTTGTTATTATGACTTAGTAACAGTTTTTAAATAACAGCCCTCATTGTGACTCAAAATATTTAAAAAATTCAGATCGGCATTAAAATGGCATATTTTCAGTTTGAGATGACACTAAAACAGGTACGATGCTTTTTTCTTAAAAAAATTACTGACCTTCTTTACTCCGAGCCACATATTGTTTTTGTAATTTTTCGTAAATATAATAGTGCTTAACAGAATCAGTAATACTTTTTCCTCATTCCTAGGTAAGAGACGAATCGATTAGTGTACAATAAACGTGAAAATACGCATATTTTCTGCGATGAATAAATGCTTTAACTTAAATTATTAGGTTTATTTTAACCATGTTAAATTGATTTCAGCATAATAGCCTACATACTAAAATAAATCAATATGAGGATGTGATACTAAAATGATGATTCGGGTCGGACGAAACGTTTGACATATAATATGTTTAAATAATTTGAATAGTTTTTGTTATTATGAACATTATTTTTGTCTTAGTCACTGTTAGGGTCCAAGCCACTTAATATTTTTATTTATGTAGTTGGTATGGATAAAAAAAAATACAATAGTTAATTGGTGTTCGGTTATGTATGATAATTTTAATTTTTAAAAATGATATGAAAGGATTATCCGTGGATAATATGAAACTTTAACGTGGCGTAATTATACTTAAATATCCATTTAGCTTTATATAAACTTTTATAATTTATTTATTGTCATTTACAACGCTATAAAATATATACAAGTAAATTTGCTGTAAGTGATATGGTGACATGATACAAACATGTGGAGAATCTAACCATTGATTGTGTAAACTAAAATTGCAACTTTGTTTAAAAATCAGATAAAACGTTTTTTTTATCTCAACCATTTGTTTTTTCCACTTTTAATTGTCTCGTTCCTTCAATAGAAAAAACTCTATTTCTATAAAAGACTTCACCGTGTTAAAATATATCTACTCTGCTATTAACTTGAATGGCAATTCAAAGAGATGTGGAGCGGGAAGGAAATTAATTATTCAAAGTATTATTTTGCTAACAGTTTTATTTTAATTTCTACAAATTCTCAGATCACCATAACCAAAGCGTTAAAAAAAAAACTTTGATCATAAAAAAAACGAAAACATCTGTCCTAATTTCAGTTCATTTCTTGATAACATATTGTATTAGTTAACGTCTTTCACTAACTGAATACGACGGATTTTTTTTTTTTTTTTAAACAATGTACATTTAACAGTGGTAACATGGAGTCTATCCGAATATTCCATTATTTAGTGTGAGTCATATCTTAGTCATAAATTTATTTTCTTATCGTAGTGGATAGACGATAATACTTTTAATGAAAAGGAAGGATGACATTCTGAGCTTCTACTCATTATCCCTGTGTCACTGATATATTATATAGAAGGTATTATGTTATTACTTTTTTATAATGGAGTAATAGTAAGAACCAGAGTTGACTTGATTAATGCTGATTACGTTCTGTTAACATAATCGATATTATCTACTTTATCTATTTTTGTCAATTATATATTTATAACTTCATCGATGTAGTATTTTCTTGGAAACCTAACTGTAAATATTACTTTATCTTTTGCTGGCCACCGGAATAGTAGTGACGGATTGAACGTTGGGACCCAAAATTCCTCTCATACAATCGGAACCGTCGGTCCGGAAATTTTTCTCAAAAAAATTTATTTTATTAACACTATTTCCCCATATTGTACGCATTTTTACTTAAACACCACATAAAATAACAGTTTTTTGTTTTAGCTAATAGAGCTTTTCTTTCCCATTTCACCATGTCTAATTTATTTTAAATCCATTATAAATATAGTCCAGATTTCCACTCGGTGAAACAGTGGTCTCCTATCTGGGAAAATTTTTGAAATTTTTCCCTTACATAATTGATTTTTAACAATATATAAATCCAAATAGATCTTATTGCAATCATGTAACTGATCTTTCTGTAGTTAATTGCAAGCTTAGACCATTTGTACAGTGGAATCGATGAGCAGTTTCCTCCATGTTAGTAGTATCCGGATGTAGTTCCAGGTAGAGGGTCTGTTCAACAGAGATAATTGGAGTATTATTAAGGAATATTGTTGGGCAGGTCATGGGCTTGGATATATAGACTAGGGTGCCAGACTCAATCAAAAGCGTGTTCTACATCAAGAAAGACTAGCGTAATGCAGAAGGGGTAACGTCCACCACACGATGACATTGTGCATTGTGTAGTGAAGAGATATGCGACTATTTGATTACAATCTAGAATGATGTAAATGATTTGTAAGAATGAAGTTTTCCAAAATTGTGACTTTTATGGGTAAAATAGGGATAGGACTGTAAGAAGATGGACTTTTTGAGTTTGGTTTTCATTTTGACATAAAACAATATATAAAGGTCAGGAAAATATGAGATGTGAAGTATGGGATTTATATATGTATGTGGGAAACATAATAGCTTTCCAAAGAAAGAATTTTAACCATATCCAGGAGCTTTACGGATAGGTTATCTCTGAGTAGTCTTAGCCCTTGAGCTCAATATTTCCTCCAGGAAGACGTGGAAGGTGGGTTCTGCGCCTGCAAGATTTTGATCTAAATATCATTTACATACCTGGAAAATAAATTTCTTAGCCAATACATTATATTGGCCGTCAATGTTCTTATGGATTAGCACGACCTTAACGTAAGGCATGGTCAAGCTGTTGCAGCAAGACTACTTCAAAAATGTTCTGATATGATATGAAAAGAACGAATAGGAAATCACGCTGTCAAGAAAAACCGGGAACTTGGCCCTCGGCGAGTCGGACCTTCTGTCTGATGGAAGAGTAAATCTATCCTTACTTCAAGGAGTTCATCTATCGGTGAAAGGAGGTGGTAGATTTCGCGCACTTTTCGTTGGGAAAGGCTTGACCACTTGGCATTGGCGAGCTACCGGGAAAAGAAGATGAAGAAGAAGGAACCGACTGAAACCAGGAGGGCTGGACCTACCATACAGATGCGATGGACAAGGTGAAACTTTTTCATTAAAGCGCTTGATCGAGTTCTGGGCTGCACCATAATAAAATTATAAAAGTTTTTATGTTACTATAAAATTTTAACAGATGAGTTATGTAAAAAGATATTTCCTGATCAGCTGTTTTAATTATTAATCCAGATAAGGATCACTAACTTAATAAAACAATTTTTTTTCTAACCTTGGAATTGCCTCTTCTTAAAACTTTGTTATTAGTATTAGTATTGGTGACTAGCGGTGGGAACTAGTCCGGCAAGTGGTCCTTTGGTGGGAGTGTCAAGATTTATTTCTGGGGAGCGCCGGGAAATAAATATTAACAGCCCCAGATGGGAATCGAACCCTACGTGGTTCCGAACAGGGCGCTCTGGGACCTACACCCAACCCGCACGGCCGTCACGCCCCTTCTTAAAACCTTGTTATATTATTTAAAATAAAGACACATTATCTCATTTAAAAAAAAAAGAAAAAAAAATCTATTCTAATTTATATATATACGAGTATTATTCTTGAATTTTATGTAAAAAAAAAAAAAAAAGCTTAAACTTGGGACCTTTTTTTTTTTTTAAAGAATTATTTGTTTTGTTTTTGTAAATATGGTGTAGATAGTTACGATTTATTATTTCTTATATCCCTTACATGTTAGTGATAAAAGTTAAATTAAGAGCTTAAATTAAAAACAATTTATCTCCCTTAAAATAAATAAACTATTACTAAAAACCTCCCTTAATTCTGCATCCTCTTATCCCCTGTGTGGCTACATTCAATTCCTGAATACAAGATCGGGCTGTAGATCCCCTCTCACAGAGTTGCTTCATTTGAAAGATCCTTAATCATTCATGCCGGCTCCTTCTGGAATTCCTCACACAGCTTTATCCCTTAAGCCTTCTTTCTATAGCTCCCTTTCAAACAACATTATTATTTTTACTTTTAAATAAAGGATTTCTTTTCCTATTTGGATGTTTTTTTTTAAATTGAATTGTGCTGTTTTTTTTTAAATATTGACAAGTTGTATGTTTATTTTCTTATATAACATCCCAGTTGTAGATATACAATAAAAACCCGGTTATACGTTATAATCGGAACCGAGATACTGCCGGTTAATCCGCGGTATATAAAAGAAAAATAACTTGTATATTAATTTAATATGTCTGGTAAAAATCGTGTATCATAAAATTTTCATTTACAACCTTCATATGACATTAATCCTTGTACATTTTAAAACAGTTACTTCTTTGTAATTTTGGATGACAGTCTTCCTTAATATATATATTTCATGTAGGCAAGTGAAATTAAAGTCTGACTACTATAATAACTTACAATAAAATAACAATACTCATCACATTATTTCATATTTTATATCCATCAATTGTTTATTACTATTAACAATAAAATATTGTTTTATGTTTTCAAATAAACGAAATTAAAGATACTTAAAATCATTTTATTTTTCTAATGAATGATTATAAACTTTGTTTTCGCCTAGAATGCAGTAGTTTAAGAAAAGATAACAAAGCTACGTACTATGGAATCATATCGGGTGCTTTCGGATACCTCAGATTCCTCAGTCTGTTTTAGGCGGATGCCTGAAAACCGTTGTCTCTTATATATCGAATTCTTTTATAGCCCATATTTATCCATTTTATCTTATTACAATTAATGAGCGATGGTTGGTTATTTTATTGATAAAAAATAAAGGCCTTTCAGGAGGATTTTTTTTTTAATTCGGCATTTTCCGAATTCCTCTCGTATCCAATCTTTACAATCAAAAATCCTCAATGCTCCTTATTTTGTTACTAATAAAACCATCCATAAAGACCTAAATGTTCCTTATGTAACCGATCTAGCCCGAACCCGATATTATTCCTTCCATAATAAACTCCCTAACCACCCAAACCCACTAGTTTCTAACCTTGCTTCCTCTTCCATTTCTGGCAATCCTCCGATGCGCCTGAAAAGAAGATGGCCTCGTGACCATATATTGTAAATTGTTTTTAGAGTTCTACTACTGAGTAGTTTCTCTACATGCTGTATCAAATCATTATGTCATTATGATCAAATTTACTTGTTGTATTTTTTATACAGTTGTAAAGATCAATAAATAAAAAAATCGGTATTTAAGCTCTATCATATCATACTATTTAAGCGAAATAACACCCAACTGATATTAAAGATCACTTCATCTTACTTTGTATTTTATATATAGGAAAGTGAAAGTAAAATTTAAAACACAATACAAAACATAATGTATATATAATATATACATTAATATAAAGTGAGGTAGCTTAGTGTAGTAATTTATTAACCCGAATTAAAACAATAAAATCTTTATATTTATGATTTAATTTTAGTATAAAGATAACTTTTATGTTTTAAAATTTAATCACAAACGTAATTATTTTATTTTTTTATCTCACTGAATATAGCATTTTCCAAGAAATTATTAATTTTTTTTTAT
Organism: Halyomorpha halys; assembly: GCF_000696795.3. Lineage (NCBI taxonomy): Eukaryota > Metazoa > Arthropoda > Insecta > Hemiptera > Pentatomidae > Halyomorpha > Halyomorpha halys. Next base: position 523,899 of record NW_027109532.1, read on the forward strand.
AGCTTCAGTTTATCTGGTCTTGGGTAGTTTAACTGTAAGATTTTCAGTCCTAGGGAATTTACAATGGATAAAATTTATTATTGTTTTTGTTTCATCAAAGAATCGAATACAATTTAGTTTTAAGCCACCTCCACTGTTGAGAATCGCTCGGAAATAAAACAAGAAAAGAAAGAAAGAAATGATAAATGAACTTGAAACCAGCCTGCCTTAAAAAGACATCTGTAAAGAAAAATCTTTTTTAATTTTTCAATGTCTTTCCTCGCTTTTGTGATCTGAACCTTCTGCCGATTTGTAGTGTATTGTCTTCTGCATCATTCATATTCTCCTACCTAGTCATTATCAAATCGACTATGTTTCTCAGCACTGATTTCTTTCTAAAATTTCGTTTATAGCCATTAATTTTCTGAAACGAAACCTGGCCAACAGAAAAACGAATGTTCCACTGTTCCATCCTCGGGATTACAAGTTGGGCACGATTATCTGTCCTCTAGTTTGAAGAGGGGTAAGTAGGCCCTGAAGTAACCCATGTAATCTACATCTAACCTAAGTAATCTACCTCCCCATCTTGATTATTTACATGGGGGCTCCATTCTCCAGTAGATGAGGCATTCCAGCGTCTCTGACTTCTTTCAAGAATATTTCTCTCTTCTTTTACTGATATAGCCCAATGAGTAACACGCTCTTATCGTTTTTTCCCAGAACATCTGGCTGTGTTCACCTACCAAAAGTTCAATCGGAGTCATATCGATGATGCACACATCTTCGGACACAATTTGAAAAGCTCGAGCTACACGTAAGGCGCTTCTTCGATAGTAGTACGGACACATGACTTCACTTGGCAGCCTTTCTCCCCAGATTCGTGCTGCGTACATAAGCGTGCACTGACTACCTTACCCAGAAGCTTTCTCTGATATTAGCTTGGTCTGCTAATATTTGGAATACTCCTAGCTAATTCATTATTCAGTTGCACCGCTCTATTGCTAACTTTCATTAAAGCGAAGTCTGTTGTCAATCTACTCTCTGAGATATCTGATAGATAGTTTAAGATGTCAAACTTGGATGAATAAGATGCCAAACTCCCCAACGGTGATTATTTCCCTCACTTTCCTACTGGCATTAATACTGCCTCAGTTTAATGATCAGCAAGCTGGTGACCCACCGCTGAATGCCAAATAGTGACGACCACCTTGTTCGTATTATAACTTATATACTCTTGGGATTTCCAACGAACTATGATTGCCAGATCGTTCGCAAAGCTGAGTGTGATAGTTTCTTCCGGCCGTGTTAGTCTGAGCACCGTGTCATACACAATGTTCCACGACAATGGCCCTAAAACTGAACCCTAAGGAACGCCACCCGAGATCTTGTTAGTTTTTGGCTCAGCTTTTGTATCATACCTCAAGATTTTATCAGTACAATAACTCAATAATTTTTATGTGGTATTATGGGACTTCCATCCTTCGCAATACAGTCCTACCAAGCTGAATTAAAAGCATTCTTATTGTCCAGCTTTACAATGGCGCAGTACTTCTTACCATCTCCTTCCTGGAATAGCTTCCCGAGCAGCTCTGATGGCGAAATCTATGGCATCGATTGTCTATCTGCCCTTTTGAAAATCGTACTCATTGTCAGATAATCCTTGGGGTCCTTGACTTAAGTCGATCAACCTACCATACACGGTCCTCTCCAGTAGCTGTGTGCGTGTGTGTCTGTTTGAGTGTACGCATTCCAGCTCAAAAACACAAGGTGGTACGAAACTGAAATTACATATTTAGGGCATTTGAATGCACCATCTTCCATATATCATAGTTTAAGGATTTTCTCGAAAATAGCTCTAGCGATTTTAAATAAATTTTGTAAATCAATTCACAATGAAATGGGCATTAATTCCAGATAGGTTTTATCCTAATTGGGACAGTCTAACGGGGCTTGAATGACAAATTAAAAAAAAAATCCTTGCTTTAAAATATCTTTAATTTTTCTTATTTGAAATAAATGCTTACTTCCCATTGTTAGCAATAAAAAACAATGGTTAGTACTAAGTATTAAAGAAAAAAAGTAGAGAAAGGAGTTAGAATCGAAAAAAGTCAAAACCGTCCGATTTCTTCCAATCGAATTCACGAAGCCCTGAAGTATTGACACTGTTAGCCGTTGTAATATTGGCAGGAACCAAGCTGATATTCGTAATTTTCACATAGAGAAAACATAATTGTCTAAAATATGGATTTTTATTTTAGCTGAAAGATGTTTGAAGCATGGACCAAACCATTTTTTTTTCCAGTCAGTTCTGTAGGATAGAGATATCTCAATGAAGAACATCTAAAATTTTGTTTTCCTAATTTTATAAATAAAACTAAGTTCTCTAGCCGCTATATATCTACCAATGGATTTATGATTTTGTTTGATAATAAAACTGATAAATTGAAAGTAAAGGGTTTGTACAATATAATAGCAAGGGGTTGGATGAATAAGCGACACTGGGGAAGAATGTCTATTTCCGCTTCACTTAACCGTCGCCCTGTCTCGCTTCTAGACTAAAGCCCTCTCAATTTCTTGGCTCCTATTTCCTGTTTCACTCTTCTCTAATTTACACTTTTTCTATCTATTCCTTATTCTCTTTCATTGGTAAAAAAAAGTAGATACTTCTTTCTTTAATTTCAGAAACGTATATCTGTTCGAAAAGTGCATTTAAGGGTGATTCTCATATTACAGACAATTTTCATTAAATACATTCAATAATTTTGATCAATATCAGTGACATGGCTGGGAGGGAAGCGCTGAGTTCCGCCATGTCATCCACATTTGGGTGGCAGGACTTCATTTGGGGATCCCTGAGCAGAATGTAAATGCTGTTTATAGGTATGATTATGTTCAAGATTTTATTCATTTTATTTTAATTATTTGCATCAGTTGATTTAGATTATTTAACTCAGTTATCCATCTATGTTTATTTATGATATGTATATATAATTTTATATCTATCCATTTTAGTTTATACTTAATTATTTTTATTACTATTATTTATTTACTTTTTTATTTTTAGTTAATATATATGTGCACTTACATCTCTTATACCAATTGGTCTTGTGAGTGTGGCTAATGATTTCAATTTAAAAAAATAATAATAATAATTTTGGATGAATTTAACTACAAAAAGTATATCCAACTTCTATTGACGTTCAGCTACTAATAGTAAAATGTGATAAATATAACAAAATTGATTTTTCCCTGAGAAATTGAAGAATTTTATAAGTTGGGTAAAAATATTTGTATCTATTTATTTTAAATATTTATATATATTTTTAAATATTTTATTTAGGTTAAAAACATCACTGTGTGATGTGAAGAATCTCTTAATGACTGTAATAGTAATAACCTATAAAAAAAAAAAATTATAACTGAGATTTTTCCCATAGTTGAACAAAAAGTAATTGCAATTACACTTACTTTCCAATTAATGTAACTTGGAATAGCATAAGTACAATTACAATTATAAGTGATTGTTATTGTAAATGCAATTACATTTCATTTATTGTATAAAATGGCCAGGGGCTCCGCTCATGTAGTGTTTGTGGCCGTAGCGCACTTACTCAACCTCCATTGGCTAATTACCAGTGACGCGGTGAGAAGGCTGCGCTGGGATCTCGAAGATGAATAAAATGAACATAATTAAACTATTTACATGAACTAGTAAGGAGAAAGTAAAATAAGTAAATAATTAAATTGAACTAATATATAAAAAAAAATAAAAACACTTTTATTTCTCATTTACACTATTATGTACAATATTTACATTTTCGACCTGAGGATCCCCGATCCAACTACTCTCCCACGCATGAGGGATTACAGTAATTGTAATTATGTCTTATAATTACTTCATTGTAATTTTCCCAAAAACTATTTTATGTTTTGGACCATTGGACGGTTATCTTAGTGCAATTATAGTGAAACTGAAACATATAATTAAAAATTAAATTAAAATTATTCATGTAATGATTCCTGCCTAGCTCTCTGGTTTTTCTATAAAAAAATTCACTACAAGTAGACTTTTAATATGGAGGCTAATTCAAACTCTTTAGACGTTTTAAAAACATATTTTTAATTTAAATATTCTACAAAAGGAACAGTACCTACCTTAAAAATTAATGCATTTAACTAAAAAATTAATTTTAATTAGCGTTAAATACTGTGAATTACTTTTTTTAAAAAAAATAGTACTATTGTTCGTGTCAAGGCAAGAACTTTAACCATAGTCAAAATAGACTGTCCAATTAATTTGTTAATCTAAAAGTTATAATTAATGACAGTAACTCCATATATTTTTATTTATTATAAATTTCAAATTTTATTAAATTAATCGTGGATAAAAATAATTTTTTAAGAGTTTACTATACTCGGTTATTTAAAATGAGGTAGAAGATTCTGGCGTTGGTTTACAAGAATTACAACTACCATCCACTCGGAGGTTTTCCGAAAGATAAATGGGTGTTGGAGAAGCCGATGTGAAGGGTGCTATAAAAAAGAAAAAGTTTCCTTCCTGGGCGGAAAGTGAAAGTTGTGTGATCCGTAGACCTTGCCGAATTTAAACATTTAAACAAATAATGTTAGTTTTACGTTTAAGAAAATAATTAATAATAATTTTGAAGAAGTAAAGACCTTTTTCGAAAGTAAGTATATATAAAAACCATAATTACATAAATATAACGGTACAAAAATACAAAAAACTTACTAGTAATAGCTTTTGTTTTTGTTATTCTAATTACAAATGCTGCTAATTAAACTAAAAAAAACTGTCGTTCTGCAAGCAGTCATAAAATATACTATAGTCTATCCTTAATTATAGGGTCATTACTGGATGATTTGCATTTATGTAATTAGTTATAGTGAAAAACATCTTCCTTATTAATTATTTATTTTAATTATCCTCGTATTAAGAAGACGAGAAATATGGTTTTGAGTAAAGACATTGTTTCAAACTACTTCTCTCAATTAGAGTTAAATATTCTTGAAATTTTTAAAATAAATTGTTGTATGATTGTTCGTTTCAATAACGATACCTTCAATTATTAGATAGACTCTCCAAGAAATTAATTTATTTGAAAGTTGTAAGTAATGTATGTACAGTATTTACTTCGTTTTTTATTATCTGGTATTAATTTTATAGTAAGTGAATAGCCAATAAAAATAAATTTGCCAATTGAAGAGAGCTCAGTTATTTGGAATGAGTTAGGTTTCTCCAACTCACTGCCCGCCAGAGCTTAAGCGAAAAAAAACAAACTTCGAAACAAAAAGATTTTATAATTTAATATAAACAAACTTTTTGCTAAATATGCCAATGTGAACCCTTGTCGGGATAGAAGGAAACGTGATGGTAGACCCTAGCAATGAAGGGATGATGCAATATTCCCTGAGCTATATAGCAACATATCTGGAAGTGCATTCGGGAAGGTAGTTGACTCCTGGGAACATAAAGAGAAGGAAATATACTAGACATTGAAACCAGGCATGAAGCAGTCCAAGCTCTTTATTGAAATATCAGAGGAAAAGGAAAAATTTTACCTTAACCTTACAAGAAATGAATTGAGGACGATAACAGGACTCCTCATGGGCCACTGCCCCTTAAAATATCATCTTATGAAGATGAAGCTGGTGGAAGATTCCACCTGTCGTCTATGAATGGAAGACGAAGAAAAGGCACAGCAAATTCTGTGTGAATGTGAAGCCTTGCCTTCCGAAGACTGCGGTATTTAGGATATGACAGAATGTAACCTGAAGAATGGAACTAGAACAGACCCAAAAGAATTAATGAGCATCGTAAGTATAGGATTCGTATGGGATATCTCGTGGAAAATAAGGTAACTCACAAAAGATCCAACTGGATCGAGATGAGGAAGGGATCCCCGACCCTCAGGGTAATAGTAAATAATAATAATATGCCAAATATGCTAGTAATATAAAATTGTGCAGTGATGTATAATTCTCAAGGGAATCTCTGTATTTCTCAACAAATATGTGCAATCTGATACCACTAAACTTGAGAAGAAGTTTGAAGTTAAATTAGCGTTTTTAACTAACTTGACTAATTATCTAAACATTTTGAAATCGAGTCTCCATGGAAAAAAACAAACAATACCAGATTTAGCTGGCACCATCAATGAGTTTCGTAATAAGCTAACAGTGCTCAAACGCATTTTGGAAAACAAAAACTTAATTCACATTCCTAGCTGACGAATTCAAAGAAAACGTCTTTTCAAGCTTCAGTTCCCAAATCTTGGAGCTACAATCGAAGATGTACCGCCTGACCTACAACTTCAATGATGTTAAGTGCAAGTTACATCTTTCTAATGAACATGAAAGAACACGCTCATGACTTTTTCAGATTGCTGCCTTAAGAAATACTCCCAAACTTGCGAAATTTAGGAATGTAATAAAATACCAAATGTTATGTAAAAAATAACATAAAACGCTTGGAAAAACCTACCCATGTGAAAGTGTGTTTTCTTCAATGAAATTTATAAAATATCCAAATAAAAATAAACTTTCTGATCTGTCTTTACTTCATCTCATGAGATGTTAGCTACAATAGTAGAGGTGGATATTCATACCTTGGTGGACGCAGCTGGTCGCCCTCAATGTTCAAACTAAATATATATATATATATATATATATATAAGTTACGGACTGTCAGCTGACAGGTCCATATCAGCTGATCGAGA
>NW_027109532.1:536229-542349 GCF_000696795.3 Halyomorpha halys
ATATATTGTATTTTCCTCACTTATGTATTACAAATAGTTGACAAATATAAAGAGATATTACTACTTATGCTTTTATTAATAACTTTACCTTACACACTAACCTCATTGATAATATAAAGTTTAAAATTTGAAGTATATAAGTATTATATGGTCTGCAACCTCATTCAAGATTTCAATTTTGGCCCTTGAGCTTCCTAAGTTGGCCAACCCTGAGTTAAAGTTCCACACGTTGGGTTACAAGAATAACAACCACCACCCTTTCGGAGGTTTCTCGAAAGAGAAATGGATATTAGAACAGCCGATGTGAAGGGTGCTGTAAAAAAGAAAAAAGGAAGTTTCCTATTTCAGGAAATCTCTAAAGTCAGTTGTTTACTCTTTTACCTGAGCTGTGGGGTCTTAGTGTGGCTTCTGTCTTTTTCCTAACCCCCTTTCACGGCAATACAAATTTCTTGATACTTCTTATTACCAGTATATCATACACAGTATATTAAATATACTAAGTCTACATAATTCAGTGATGTAGTAAAGATAAGTTGCACGAATTGGAATTTTTGATAAGATATTCAGTCATGTTCCATATAAAATTAGATATTCCATATCAGATTTTAAAAAATAAGTATCGCTCGTACGAGTGAAAACATGAAAATCTCAATATCCCCTTTTTTTAAGGTTTTGAAGAAAAAAAACCTTGTTTATGCCTGTTTATTGAGCTGTAAAGATAAGGGTTTTGAAAAAAGTGATATATATTCAGGTATAAAAACTTAACAACGAGCACAGAAGGGCGTTGCGTAGAAGGTTCTTTATTGTTATTTATTTAGACAATCAAACTGAACGAAATATAAAAAATAATAGTGATGAATGTGCAAAAAAAAATTAATGAATTTAACAATACTTTACAGAGCTATACGGAAGGAAAATGAATAGTTCATTGATAATGTTTTGAAATGAAATAAAATAAATTCTCTAACTAATAAAAACTCTTATCAATTATAATACTAATATCCTTATAAAGCTTAATAAATATTAAGAAAATTCGAATAGTATATACGTTAAATATTATTTCTCTCTCCATCTCAACTTTTAATTGTTATTCTTCCGGAATTGGGAGAACAGAAGGTGGTTGAAAATATGGAATTTGAAGATTGGAAGGGTATCAAAACAACGAATGAAGGAGGGAATAGAATTCCATGGGGAAGAGGAACAGATGAGGAAGGATCTGCCAAAGGCAGTGGTTGGATGCACTGCCACATATAAGTCCCGTGAGCGGGTGTTGCGTGAATGCAATGTGGATTTAAATTGAAGGATATCAGAGACGTACGATGGACGGGAAGATTGGATAACTTGGGAGAAGGAAGTAAGCAAGAACACATTTACGTCGGAAGGAGGGGTAAAGCCACTTCATAAAATCGGGTGAAAGAGGCGTCCCTGGGGACCCCAAAGATGAAGAGTACAAAGCAGTCAATCAGCCGTTTTAATTTTGCTTCGAGATCCCCAGAAACACCGCCGTAAACCGCGCAACAATAGTCAAAATGGGGGAATATTAAGGAAGTAATCAGGAGCCTTCGGCTTTCAAAAGGCTGTAGGTAACGAAGATAATTAAAACGCTTTAGGGTGTAGGTACGGCGGGAAATATTGGAGACGTGGTTTTTCCAAGATAGAGTTAGATATATAGTAGATCTAGATGCATAGTAGATATATAGATAGAGAAAAAAAGGTAGATTTTATGTGTGTTTTATTTATCATTGTGTATTTAATTGTGAATATTCATTTAAATTTGAATTTATTTTTTAATTCATGCAATATAATAAAAAGTGACAAAAATAAATCTGGCATTACACAACTTTCCCTTACCACGAACACTAATTACTTTATTATTTACCTGAACTATTAAAAATAGGCAATGTTTTATTTTCCAAATAAACTAAATTAATAGTACTTAAAAAGTTTAAATTCTTCTTTTTCTTTTGCTGTAAAATGAACGAAATTCACTCATAAACATCGTTCAAGGACAGGTTATGGTAAATGGAAATTTAAAGTCATAGTTAAAATTAGTTACAAATAAAAAGGCACAACAACCTGTAAATCTTTTCTAGTTCTTCTTTTAGCAAGGCAAAGGAGATAATTGGTCCCATTCTGCCTTCCCTCTTCAACCTTCAATACCCACACTTCCGTTTAATATTACTTTTTTCATAAATAAATATTCTAGCCGTGTCGATTATATGTGATGCACATAGAAATTACCAATATTTCGTTTCTAACATGTTTTTTTTAACATATATAATAACCAAGAGATGTAGTTTAACACCTTTGCGTTTGGATGTTTAAATAAGTTTATAAACTGTGGGGATTCTCATGCGTCAATTAAATATAAATTAACGAAAAGACAATTAGATCCGAAAAAATAATATAAAACCAATTTTTTTTTTATTTAAGATTATCAGCCTTCATTATTCTCAAAACATTCTTCATTCCATTATTTTTATTTATTATTTATGGTACCTCCTTTATTCATGAAATTATTGCAATACTTAGGATTATAAATACATTACAATCAATGAAAATAAATGAAATATAAATAATTATTTATATCCTACTTGAATCAAAATTTCTACTTTTTTTATTTCAATTTATTCAGAAACATAATAAAAATGTAACTTAGTCATTTTATTTAGAACTATTGCATCATTACCTTACAGCAGTGGTTTCCAAAGTGGGTGCCGCGTCACTTTGGGATGCCCCAAGTGTAAGCTTGGGGTGCTGCAAGCGTATGCCGCTTCCCCAAAACATTACTAACAAAATTAAAATGGAAAATATACAGTGCATTCCAGCATTTAAAGGCTGGTAGTACCAATATCCGGTTTAAACTAAGATTTACATTATTGTCCAGGAGTAAAACTCTGGTAACTTAGCGACCTGTTTGAGGACTACAGTTTTGTTAACCAAGTTTACATGAAACTGAGATAACTGTCGGTAGATCGCTATAGTGTCGAAAATTAAAATTAAATATTGTTTGAAATTCAGGATTATTTCTTTTTTTTTCTCTTTCAATCAGTTTTCTGTTTTTCCTTTCCATTCGCACAGATAAGGTAAGTAACATTTATCACATTATAGTTACCATAAAATTATAGAAATTTTATCAGTGAATCATAATTTATTATGAAAAATTATGAAATTTCATTATGGGTTGGTTGGTTCAAAGGATGATTTCAAGTTAAAAATCATAGAATATATCTATTTATAACTTAAACGAACATAGTTTTAACACTGATAAAATATTTATTATTTCGGCACAAACATATGAAGAAAAATAAGTTAAAAATGAAAAAAGAAGTATTAAAAAAATATATATTAGTCTATATTCCCTATATATATACCCACCTTCTGACCTATGGGCTGCCACGGAGAAGCTTCAAGAAGACTTGAATCGAGTTAGTCACAGGGTAAAAGAAAACATGCTTAAGTTAAACGCAGAGAAGACTTGGGCAATCGAAAAAGGATCCAATCACCTCCTGAAAACTATTCCTCATATTCCTAAACAACAATCCAATACAAGTCCATACATACGTTAAAAACCTTGGTGTCACTATAGACCAAACTTTCTTCTGACAAAACCAGGAGATAGTTCCCGTCGTACCTTCTCCACCCTAAAGCGTTTAAATTAGCTTCGTCCCCTACATCCTTTTGAAACCCGTAGCCTCCTGATTACTTCCTTAATACTCCCCCACTTTGATTATTGCTGTGTGGTTTATGGGGGTGTCTCTGAGGATCTTGAAGCAAAATTAAAACGGTTAATTAATTGCTTTGTACGATTCATCTTTGGGGTCCCCAGGGACGCCTCTGTCACCAGATTTTATGAAGAATCGAAGTGGCTTTACCCCTTCTTCCGTCGTAAATATTTTCTTGGTTACTTCCTCTACCAAGTTACTCAATCCCGCCGTCCATCGTACATCTCTGATATCCTTCGATTTAAATCCTCAGTGCATTTCCGCAACACTCGCTTACGGCCTTCAGACTTATATGTATCTGCCCATCGAACCGCAACCTTTGGTAGATCTTTCCTCATCCGTTCCTCATCCCTATGGAATTTTATTCCCTCCTTCATTCGTAGTTCTAATAACCTTCAAATCCCGTATCTTCGGCCACCTTCTGTCCACCCAATTCCGGAAGAATAACAATTGAAAGTTTCAAACAAAGTTGATATATTTTCAGATTTTCGTTTATTTTTGTAAATATTTATATTGTATCTTTCCATTTATTATTTTTAGTTTTATTATATTTTATTTTTATCATATTTTTCTATTATATATTATCAGAAATGTTTGTCATCTTATGTTTTATGATATGACATATGGTTTAACTTTCATTTGTTCTATTCTTATTTTATATATTCTTTTAATTATTGTTGTTCATTTTTATCTTTTTAAATTCATTATTTTATTATATTTTATGACGTTTTATAATTTCATTTTTATTTTGTATTTCACTCGAAGGCTCTAAAGTTGACGCCTGTATATTATTCTAAAGGAATGAATCCCAGAACAAATAAAGAATATTATTATAATATTCAACTCAAACAATATGAAAATACCCTTTATTTTACCTTTGTGATGTCTCCCTAATGAATTCAAGTATCTCTTTCTAAAATAATCAAATAAAGTTCGCTCTGTATTAAACCAATTTCCATGTTTAATTAGATCAATTGCTGTCTGTTAGGCAATTTATAATTGTATTATACAAGTCTGAAATTATGAATTTGAAGCCGTCATTTAATTAATTTAATTAATTGGCTGCCAAATTTAAATCGCTTATAACGGTATCAAGTGTTTCCTTATAATTTGTGTCGATTAGTGATTGTTACTGCATGTGTATATTTAGCCATTAAACCCGGATTCATTATATTCTTAAATTGATAATTGCAAATAATTTGTAAAGAAAAAATTATTGATTTGTGATATTTCCGATTAATCTTAAAATTGAACGATCCTGCCTGAATATATCAGGATGAATTTACATTTATAGTATACTGTATATATAATTTTTGTTATTTCTAAATATTTGCGAAGGATGAATTTGTGGCGCATAAGCAATACAGTTCAGTCACAAGTTTAGAAATGACGCTAGCAATTAAGATAGGAGAATGAAATGGCGGTGACTGTTGAAGACTTCAAGGTTCTATCCCAGGGGCACACCTCTTCCTGGATCAGCCAACAATCAAATGAAAACTAACTCTGTAGTCATTTCTGAGGGAGATATTTCTGTTTTTACTTAAAATATATTTATAATAATATCCCCAAATTGAAAAAAAAATTACTACATTAGGACCCTGTTCATCCGCCCTAATCGAGACCGAAACATTGCCGGTTAATCCGAAGCCAATTAAAGAAACAATTTGATGCGGTGCCCCCATTACAAAATTATCACTTACCGCCCTTTTCTATTCTTTAAAAGAGCTCTTTTTGTTTTGTTTTTTTTTCTTCTTTTTTTTATATATATGTATTCCAGTTTTTATCGATTATTTTTATCTATTATATTTTATTTGAATTTAGTTATATAATTGTAAATAACTGAGGTTTTTAATCTAAGATTTCAATTGAATAAACTAGAATAATAGTAACTCTCGGCTGTCTCCGGTTTTTCGGTCTTAACTGCTGTCTCAAATTCTGCATGTGTCTCTTGTGTATAATTACTATAAGCCGTTTAACGATCGCCTCCCCTCTACTCGTATATTTCCGTCTTTTTTCGTCACGGTCTCAATATCTGTCAACTGGAACATGTGTGAGGTCCTCATTTATTCTTTAATTATTTATTATTATTGTTTAAATAAAATAAATTTTACTCAATTTAAGTCTCAAAGCAATTTTATTTCTTCATAATTCCAACGTTTCGACCAATTCGGCCATCCTCGATGATAATCATAAATACAAATATTACAACCACATCAATTTTTTTTTAATGTTTATTTATTGCTATTTACAACTGTACATTATAATACATTTAGTAAATCTGATCTAAGTTAAATTGGAGTGTAGAGAAACTACCCATTGGTAGCACTCTAATGACATTTTACATTAGCTGGTCTCGTGGCCATCTTCTTTTCAGGCGCCTCGGAGGATTGTCAGG
>NW_027109532.1:542399-544482 GCF_000696795.3 Halyomorpha halys
AATGACATTTTACATTAGCTGGTCTCGTGGCCATCTTCTTTTCAGGCGCCTCGGAGGATTGTCAGGAATGGAAGAGGATGCAAGATTAGAAACTAGGGGGTTTCAGTGGTTACAGAGTTTATAATGGAATGAGTGATATCTGGTTCGGGCTAGATCGGTTACATAGGGAACATTAAGGTTTTTATGTATCATTTTATTTGTGACAAAGTAAGGAGCATCGAGGATTTTACGAAGGATTTTGGATTGTAAGGATTGAATACGAGAGGAATTCCAAGGTTTAGTGGAGCCCCAAAGCTCAACTCCATATGTCCAGATAGGCCTTATTACAGTCATGTAGATCAGTCTTTTGTAATGTTCTAGTCATAGGCTTTATTATATTCATGTAGATGAGTATTTTGTAATGAGTTGGAAGTTTAGACCGTTTGTCTATTAAGTGCTGTAATAGTTGAAATCGACGTACAGTTTCCTGTCTTTTCAGTCTAGTGTGAAGATTCCAGGTTAATCGCTACATCAATTTTAAAAACTTTTTGCAGGCTAATCTGCCCAGGTTAATTCCAATAATAAATAATTCCAGTCAAAATTCCAATTTTTTTTTTAATTCTTCACATTAACATTAAAACTTTTAATCACAATCAATTTACACTATTATACTTTATCACAACCTAGGTATTGACATATATATAATTAACAAAATAGGGTAATTTTGACTGAAATTATTGATCTGTGCAGAATAGATTTGAAAAAGGTTTATAAAATTGAAGTTGTAATAATTATATTTAAAATTTTCCTTGTGGATGGCAGAATAGGCTGATACGTTGGACTTATAAAGAAATAAAAATTGTTTTGAGAATTAAATTAGATAAAATTTATTTTAACAATAATAACCAATCTCAAGAAAGGGAAAAGATTATTATTTTTTCTCGACCTTTATTTAATCTTAACTTACTTCTTTATCTTCCGTCTTTTAGCGTGTTAATGTTTTGTTTTTTTTCCTCATATCTACTTTTCTATTTTTACCTCTTCTGTTCATTTTGACCTAATAGCTTACGTAATTTTTTCCATTAATGCTTATTTTTGTCTTATTTTTGTTTTACTTTATAAATATTTTTATTGGAAGAAGATAGTTGACCTTATGAAGTAGATTGGAAGAAGATAGTCCGGGTGGCGGTCAATAAAGCTATCAAAATAGTAACGAAAAACTATTTTTTTTTTATTTAGTTTTTGTTTTTATTTTGATACCTTTATTGACCGCCACCCGGACTATCTTCCTCCAATATAACATTTTCGTTTCTTCTTTTTGTTCATTTGTACATAATTTTTCTATTCACTTATATTTGCATAATTTTAATCCTACCTTAAGTTTACTTTTTTGTATCCTATTATCCCACTATGTCAAAATATTTTTTTGTATATTTTTAGCCCCGATGAAGCTCTACAAAGTTGGACGAAACCTCAGCAAATAAATATTCGTTAACTATTGTTTTCTTTTGACCACACCCCCGAACCTTTCCTCCTTAATATAAAAATTTAATGCTTGAAATGTTTGTCTTGCATAGTGATAGGTGAAAGTTGTGTGATGGCTAGTTGAAGAGGATTTAAAAAAATCCAGATATCGAGGAATTCATTTCATCAAAGTTCAATATATTTAGCTTATATTATTTCGTGCAAGGCACTCTGCATATATTTCTAAAACAATTAATGTAAATTCTTCTAAGATTGTAAATTTTCCATCTAAATCTCAATCTAACCCTACTCATCTTTATAATCCTTGAAGTTGTTAGAAACTGCAATTGCTTCGAGACCTTTTGTGAATACCTGAAGAAGTCTTGGCAAAGGATTGTTCTCAACTCGGAGCAGATGTCGTTACTGTGCTCTTTCTTAATCTCCATTGGCATTCTGCTCAAGTGAGACGGTTGAGCAATTATCTTCTCTGAGGTAAATCTGATATTTAGCACTGAAGTAGTCGTACCCTTTGTGGTGCGTCACTATTCGCATGTTATCTGTTAAATGTCTCTTGTTAAAATCATGCTTCTAATAGTGTTTTAAATATTATGTAAATTATGTTAATTTTTATATATATATA
>NW_027109532.1:544571-568525 GCF_000696795.3 Halyomorpha halys
TAATCTTAAATTGCATGAAAAAATAAAATAACATCGTGAAAGTATGATTATACAAATAGGTTAAGATTTAGCTATTGTAATATTTTATAATTCCTCTCGTATCCAATCATTACAACCCAAAATCCTCAATGCTCCTTACTTGTTCACAAATAAAATCATTCATAAAGACCTTAATGTTCCATTATAAGCTCCCTAACCACCCAAACCCATTAGTTTCAAACCTTACTTCCTCTTCCATTCTTGGCAATCCTCTGAGGCACCTGAAAAAAAGATGACCTCGAGACCCTCTAATGTAGAAATATTATTAGAGAGCTATCAATGGTTTCTCTACATGCCTGTATCAAACCATTATGACCTTACATCAAATTTAAATTTAGATGTATTTTTATGTAAATATAGTAGTAAATTTCAATAAATGAATAAAGAAAATATTTTATATGGAGGGAGGTGACTCAGTTGTACTATACACTGTGCTACTAACTCCGAGAACCCGGTTTCGAATCCGCCTGTGACAAATATTTATTTTTTCAGTAACTGTGAGTCAAAACATTAGATCCTCCAAACCTCCTCCATGCACAACCGTCTAGCAGTCATACTTCCTTACAAAATACTGTACCACAGATCCTTCATGTACAGATTTTTTTTTTTTAACACATTATAATATCAAACTCAATATAATATTTTAATTTCAATAAACACTATTTTGAACTAGGAAAATTAATTAAAATAAATTTAAATAAAATAAAATTAAAATGTCGTACAACCATTTATTTAAACAAATGAACACATACTTTATGTGGTTTAGAATATTCTTTTTTGATAAAAAAAAATAAAATAAAATAAATAAAAAAACCTACATTAGTAAAAAATCCAATTTGCAGCGCATTTTAACGAATGTAGGTTTCAGAATTTTTATTTATTTTTTTTAATAAGTTTTGTTTGTATTTTTTCTGAATCCTATGAAAAATTACAAACAAAACCCATTAAAATTAAAAAAAAAAAAGAAAAAAAAAAGAGAGATAGTCTCAAAAGCAGACTCGTTAAAATGCAATTTAAATTGGTTTACAAAATATATTATCGACTTCAATAGTTGGACAACAATCGATTACATTAGCATATAAAGAACTCGATTTTAAACTTTTCCCTGGTTATTACCAGGTTCTGAATAAACATCTATCCATACAGGGGTTATTAGCAGTCTATGCAAATTTTCCAAGCTGAGTTACTTTTATAAACTAAAATTGGATGAACAAATCCTCCGAAATACAGTGATCTACAGTGATAAGGTTTAAAAGTTACGTACAATAAATAATGAGTTGTATATTATTTTTATAATTATTCTTATTTGTAATTTTAAAAAAAAGTTATTATTGCAAACAATCAACAAAATAGATTTTTTCATACTGTCGTGGTTATGTTAATATATAAATAAAATAAAATGGAACATTAATAAATTCTGAAATAATGGAATTTAAAAAAATAATCAAGGGCATATAGTTAACATAACTAACATTGTCTTTTAATTAGTCAATATCTGATAATTTTATTGTAATTAATTAATAGAATTTAGATTGTATTTGACATCTGAAAATTTCATTTTAATTAATTGATATGATTTAGGTTGTATTTTAATTAGTTAATATCAGATAATTTTTTTTCACTATTCTAAATTAATAATTATTCCTAATACAGAAATATCCCACTTATCCGGCTAAGAATATTCAAAACTCAAACTAGCCGAAATGTATGTGTTTTTGTCTATTTTCTTTAGGTGTTTTCGTTCGCGTCCACAATAAACTGATACGTAAATATATAATATGCTAACAGAAACTCGTAGTTTTAGATATGTAACTTGAGATACATTCATAAAACATTTTTAAATTTAAATTTAAAAACACATATCAGTAGATTGGATCATATCTTATATCTGATTTTATTTTTTTTTTAAATATAAGCAATTCGTATTCTATAATAAACTTACATGATAGTCTTTTTTTTTTTTTTAAATAATACTTTTTATTTATTGATAGATATTACAATCTGCCGCACAATTGTGGGCAATAGGTAATAGTGATGGATGATCTCATACATACTAAAATAAAAATAAAATAAATAAATAAAAAAAAAACTCTCTTAAAATATATACAAACAAAAGAATAAACAAAATGAACATAATCAAACTATCTGTATGAAGAATAAATAAATAAAATAATATAGTCTCTAGTCACATTTACACTCTAATATACAATAGGGGTATTCATGATCTATGTTAAAGCGTGTTAAAGGGAAAAACTCGTGTTAAATCGAAAAAAATTGCCTTCTTTTGCCGTGGTAAAACGAAATAACATTTAACATGGCTGAGAGTCTGTTACTTGGTCAGTTAAATCGAGAATGACGTCACACAATAGACCAGTTGAGATCGCCGCCATATTAGTTGTTGTGACTTTCAATACAGTTGTCAATTAGCTCATCTTCATTCTCTTCTTCACAAGTTTGAAGATCAATAAGACACTCATAAGCTAAACTTTCACACAAATTCCACTTTTCACTCACTCTAGGCATGTTTTAATTAATTACTTAAATCAAAACTGAAGTAAACAATAACATGAGGGTCTGGAAGGAAGGTTATAAACATAAAGGCTTATACAACAAGTTGCTGAGAAAATCCGCTAGGGACTCTTATGCATTTAACGTTTAACATGACTTCAAATAGGGCTGCTCACAATCCTATAGTTATAACATTTAACATGGTAAAACATATAACATTTAACACAACATCATGAATACCCCTAATATTTACACAATCGACCTGAGGGTCCCTGAGCCCACTCTATCCCCCACGTGTGAGGGGTAGAGCAGAGCTCGAAAGATCCCAGCGCATCCCTCTCGCCGCATCACTGGTAACATGATAATCTTAAATTTGAGGTATACGTTAAGGTGGAAAATCTATGCGTAGTAGGTTAAGCATCTTTCTTCTGAAATTGTCCATATAATCTCTCCCTCCATTTTGTTTTTTTTACTTTAAAATATTTTAACAATGAGTCCATTTTTTACACAGGTTTGTAAAATTTATTTTCATTATTTAAATAAAATGACATGGTTAAACCTGCAGAGCAAAGGTGTTAGTTGGGTTAGGTTGCAATTTATAGAAAGGGAGAAGTTTTAATCAATTTGACTTATATTACTTTGCGATTTACTGTAACATACATCGTAGAAAACATAAAAAATAATTGATTAGTTTTTTAAATTAGAGAAAATAAATTCGAAATAATTGGTCTCATTATCCACATATATAAAGCTTATTTAGCCTGATTTTTATTTATTTGAACCAACACATTCCTCGGCGTTATAGTTTATAACAATCATTATTTGTCTTACTTTTTTTTTAAGTCCTATTTTTAGGTATGGCGAAATGATGAAACTTTAATCTCTTTAGCTGTTTGTCATATTTTTTAGATAATTCAATTTAAAATGTTATTTTATCATGAACGGTTATCTAGAACAGTTCATATAATTTATTTTTTTGTATTTCTGCATTAAACAATACGGAATAATTTTCATAAAGGTGAATGTATAATATTATTGATAGGTTCTATATGATTGATAGGCATTCTGTGTAAGTAACAAACCGATAAATTTGGACAACATTACCAAATATAATAAATAAAGTATTTCTCTCCATTTTTTTTTTTTTTTAGTTAAATCTAAAATAAAACTAGTTTTTTATACTACAACTGCATACTCAGGATTGGTTGTATATATATAATGTTTTGAGTTAGGTTTCAAAGTGAGACAAGAAGATATCAAGGACCAATGCTGTTGATGAAACCACTTCTGATACATGAAATAGGAAATAGAACCATCTCCTCCAATCTGATACACTACGAGTACAAGTGAAGGGAATTCTTTAACGGACATAAAGAAAAATAAAACTTCAAGTTATTTCTTTTTTTTTTCCATTTTAGACAATATTATCTAACAATGATTGTTTCTTAAATTTATTTTATTTTATTTCATGTTTTTTGTTAACTTTTTGCCTAAGCACAGTGGTTTTTAAAATGTAGTGATATGCATATTTCTTTCCTTCCTGGCCACAAAAATATAATTTTTGTATATTTTATTAATTACAATAAATATATTTTTGTACGCAATTCCAATAAAATGCTGAAGGCGTTGGAATAGTAATAACAATAAAATAATAAATCTTTAATCTACATTACTAAGGTAAAAAAAAAAATTGTTTGCTTCGATAGTACATTTCATAGCGATCAAAGAATAACTAAAAGTATAAACAATAAACCGATTATTTTTAGTTTTTAATGTAAACTGTTGCTAGTTTGTTTTTTAAGTATAAATTTATGTACATTTGTTCATATTTTACATCTATTTTTAATTTTAAGAATATTTATATTATTCTTATCTAAGAAAATTCAAAGAATGAGGCATTTGTATTTGTTGGGAAAGCCTTTCTCAACAGGCTGATTACTGTTCTTCTCAAAACATTAATTGAAATATTGAACTAAGAATTAAGTTTGTTAATGTCCCTTTTAATAACGATTCCTAATTTTTTTCTCACCTACTTTTATTTTATTGCTGTTGTGCAAAACTTTGTGCAAAGTTTGTTTGAGATGATCCTGTTGCTGAGCACGTTTGGGAATGGGTCCCAGAGAGCTTGATTCAGATGATTGTGGGTTCGATTCCCACCTGTGTCAGTAAATATCATTATAAAAGATTAAGCTATTTTGAAAACTCAAAATTTGGTTACAACAAGAAGAATTTAGTATGTCTTTTGTGTGTTACAGATATTTTTTTGTTTACGAGGATATATATATAAATAGATAAATTGGCAGGGAAAGTTATAGTCGGAAAGTTTAGTTAATATACTTAATATTTAACTCCCTCTGGCAATAACATATATATAGGATTATAGGAATCGATACATCTGTTTTCATTTTACTATCACGGGTGTATTTTCAATTCCACGTTTTATTCTTTTTAATATTTAATTAAGTCCGCCAACCCATAAGCTATATATACACCCCGTAGCACGTGAAGGTAATATCATGATAAAGAGGAGAGCTACGGAGCATATCTAATAGCATGCTTATTTCATAGTGTAAAAAGCGAATTTGGCTTCTCAATATAACATTTGCCGACTTCAATGCGCATAGAGAATACTTTGGCACGATCGATTCTTCGGTTTTCAGCAAGCAAGCGGTCATTGAAAACGAGTCTACTCGCTAAGTGGTTGTTATGCTACAACTGTCAGGGTCCTTCAAACGATCCTTAAGGATGGTGTAGGAGTCTATTTTTAGTATGGTTTCAGTGACCCCTGGAGCAAGAGTGTAGGACTCAGTGTACAATAGTGTACGAGGCTGGTGTGGCAGTGTTACAAACTGGTGGGGGTACCCCCACCTCGGGCCCGGGGACCAGGGCCTGTGGACAGTACGACCGAACCCTCTGGCCCGTTTACCGGTTCCACATCACAGTTGAGTTGGGAGTAACTGTTGTGTTTATCGGCTCCTCCTGGGCTTAGTGTAGCGACAAGTGAACCCCACCTCAGTGACATATCGACCAGGCTCTCTCTATTATCTCTAGAGTTCATTTCCATTTTTAAAGGGTACGTTGACCAATTTCATTTGCCTGTGAGAGCGGTGAACACCATCAATAACTGTCTGTTAAAAAGATTAACTTGATTGAGTAATGCTTAATACATAACTTATAAAAAAAAAACTATGAGACCGATAATCCTACAACTAACTGATTAATGATCAGGTTGTGACCGAAGATATTATTGATGTGTTTATCTCATTTGAACTGTATGACAATAAATTTTTTTTTTGTTTTGTTTTTTAATAGTTTGAAAATTCGATTTTTCCTCAGTAACTTCTTATTTATTTTTTTTTGCTTTTTATTTTGATTCGCTTTTTTTTTTTTTTTTTTGCCTTGGAATATTAACTGGCACATCAAGGAATTATAATACTTTTTAAACAGCACTGATTCTGAATTTTATTAATATGCATTTCAGAATGATTATTTGGTGACAGTCTTTCAACATTTAGAGATTTGTCATCATATTGATGTATGATCTGTGATTTGTAATATATAACCTATGGCACAAGTCGAAATATAAATTCACATATGTAATTTTTACTAGTTATTACATGAATATTTCTTTTAAATTCACATCAATTCAAAATGCAATTAAAACGAAATGATATTAAATAAAAACATGTGTTCAAAGTGCCTTTGCCAGCGTATTTGGGGAGTAGATATTTAACATTTAATCCTGACTAATAATTTTATTATTTGATTGATAATAAACAAGCTTTTGGTATTGCAAAATCTTACTGAGGAAAGAATCACCCTATTTAATGTTCAAATGTATTTTTGCATTTCCAAAGTCAAACTGTTCTTGTTTTTTTTTTCTTGTTTGTTTGTTTTTCATGTTATAATACTCATACATATACATTTATATGAATCACGAATCGTAATCGTCGACTGTGCAATGGAAAATCGAAACGTGGCTGAGACGTAACCTTGAAGCTAAACTCGTTGCTTCGACCAGACTAGCAACCGGCCGCAGTGAAATTATACACCTCAGCTGTATATACCTATAATAGTGTTACGAACCTGGTGTATATTAAGCTACACGATTTGAACCAAACCCCACTCACATCCTAAGGATTATCAACGTATCAATTTACACACTTGGCCATTTATGTTCAACACATTTATTATTGATCACACTGTTGTTAGATTTTGAAAAAAAAAACTTTAAACTATCAAAGATTAAAATTTAAAAACAAGGTTAGAATCTAGAAACATTTATTAATAAAGTGTGTTACATCTTATTTTACTTATATATTTTAATTATACTTGTATAAATAATTTAAACATACTAACTGTTACTAAACACTAACAATAACAATTAGTAACAAATATTTTGATATGGGGAAGTTGATTTAACACCATTACATAAATAGCACGCTCCTATTTTTTTAATTTTGCTTTTAAAAATATATATTGATGTATAATCTATGAATATTTCAATGTGGAATGACTTAACTCAATATATTGATGCAGGAGAGAAATTAAATTGTTTTAAACAACCAATGTAAAAAAAATAATAATAAAAAAATAAAGTAACAAACAATAAAATAAAGCAGCTCCGAATGCTATATAGGAAACTTCATTTAACCTCAATCTCCTTTCTATTACTTTTTCAAGACTGGTTTTATTGTTTAAATAAATTAAATTCTATCCAATTAAGTCTTAACAATCTTTATTAATACTTCAAATGTCCAACGTTTCGGCCATTCTCAAGGACAATCTATCAAATAACAGCCTTTATCAAACACTCATTACTAACAATCTTAAAAACATTATTAATAATTAAATTAGCATACCTTAACTATAAATTCACACCATATCCAACTATTGAAATTGTTTGATAGCTATTCTGACATGGTCTAATAAAATCAGATTAAACAATGGAACAATAAACGATAGGAAAACTTATTAATTTATTAATAAGAGTGCCTTATCTTATGTTTAATTACCTATTTTTTCACTTTTTCATTTAATTTAAAAACTTTTAATTAAAAATTATCTTTGCAATATTATCACTCACTTATCAACAATATTATTTTGATTTTAAAAATATATATTGTATATATTGATGTATAATCTATGAATATTTCAATATGGAATGACTGAACACAATATATTTATGCACGAAAGTAATTAAATGATTTTAGGCTATCTTTATTTTTTAAAAAATAAATAAATAAAGTTACAATAACAATAAAATAAAAAATATGGGCGTTGATGACCTCAGGGTTTTACGCCCTTAAGCCCCAGACAACAACAACAACAACAATAAAATAAAGTAGCCCCGAATATTATATAGGAAATTTTATTTAACCTTGATCTTTATTAAGTTTTTGGTAATTGTCAGGGCTGTATACAGAATGCTCCTATAAGTGTACATTGCACTAGTTGGCCCATGCTGATAATTTGCATCATACATGCCGTCAGTCACCGAATGCTTAAAATATGTGGAATAAAATAAATCCAAGCATTTATTAATAATATACAGTAATAAAAGGTATATTTTTTTGAAAATGTGTAACAAATATCAATTATAGTTGTCATCATTCTATATATATGTTTTGTTGCAAAACATCCACAAAGAAGATTGTGACCTTAGAAGAAATACGTTTCTTATTAAAGCATATTTTCATCAGAAAAGTTCTTTAAAATATTTTTTTTGACTAGATCGTGAATTTAATTCAAATATTTTATACAATAAATGCATACGGGGCTTTCGATGATATGTATTAATTTAATGTTAATGTCATCAATAGAACATTATAGTAGACCGAGACCCTACAGAACAAAAGATATTAAAACAATAAAATGTTTTTCGACTACTGCGCAGCATCTCCAAGGGAACTTTATTTGCTACACAGACATCATGGGATGAAACATTAAAAACAAATTGGCCAACTCTTTCATTAGTTAAAATTTAATATTCACATTTTCGTTTTCCTTCTTTTCTGTTTTTACTTTTTATTTAAGACTTTGATTCCGAAACGCTTCCCATTTCCCTCTTTCCAAATAAATTACCGAGATATCAGCGAATGAAACCTCTAATCGGGCGCCATTTTCAATTAAGAGTTGAAGTATGTATGTAAATATCATATATTTGAATTTACTTTTCGCCTTTAGCGGTGAAGGTAATCACCAATAGATGGTTTACTAATTGGTTTTGATGAAGTATTAATGGAAATATGGCGTACGGTCAAAAAGAAAAAAATATATTAGGGTAAATTTAGTATATACATTTATCTAAACAAAATTTATATATAGATCATTTTATTTCGAAACTATGAGAATTTATGATTGCCAAAAAAATTCTCTTTATTTAAAAAATTCATTTTGCTACTGACAGATACTGAAACCTATCTATAACTAGCCCTCTTAGATTATCTTAGAGGGCTGAAGAAATTTTAATTTCGCTCTTCTTATACCATACAGCTCATAAAACCTGTTTAGGTTTCTGCAACCCGCCTACTCAAACTCCAATAATAGTGCAGCCTTAAACAAGCACCTGTAAGCACTTGGTCTTCTAATACTGTTATTGGATATTGGATTCGTTGCAGAATCCATATTCTATGAATAGTAACCTTTGTTGCAGGGTTTGTTTAACACAAGCAATGAGTATTTGCTCTTGGTTGAATAAACATTATTTATATCAATGGGATAGTTTGACGACGAATTGGGAGAAGAAATAAGTGGCTTTCTGAAGGACGTTAATAAGATAGGAATAGGAAATGAGGTAACAAGTATTTAAAAACAGGTTGCTAGGTAATAATTGGTATTTAAAGAGCGTAAAAAGCAATAAATAAATAAAAAATATTTTTTATCTATTTCGGAACATGGCAATTAACATAACAATAGATTACTACAAGATCTATTTCAGAGTTCTAGCGTAAAACGCCATAAAACTTAATGGAGATTTCGACAGAAATGCACGTTTAGAAGTTCCTTGAGTTCAAATAACACAAAATTATAAGTTTATTGATAAAATTACATATTTAGGGCACGCGTATGTCTGGAATGTAACAGACATATTTTCGTTAAAATCGATCAAAAAACTTCAGAAAGTTAATTTTTAGGATTTTTTTTTGCAAAATCGGTTGAAATGCTTTTGATTAAACTCGATTAATTAATGTAAAATTAAATGATTTTCAATACTAGATAGCTCTTATCCTCATTGAAAAGGCCTAAGAGGGCTTAAATGAGGAACTTTATAAAAAAAAAAATCTGAAGTACCTCTAATTTCCCTTATTTGAAAAACAAAACCAATTTTCATCGTGAGCAATAATGAAAAAGGGGTGAATACAAAATATTTAAGAATTTAATGAATAATTTAAAAAAGATAAGAGGAAAAATGGTCCGAATAATCCGAGAACGTCCGATCACTTCTGATTGAATTTATATGTAATATCGGCTTCGTTATCTTTTGTTAAACTGTTGAAGTCTTGGCAGAAACCAAGTAAAAATCCGTTAGTCCCACTCTGAGAAACCCTAAAATACCAATTTTATTGAAATTATATTTTATTTTTTTATTTAATGTGATTTACAACTGTACAAGTAATCAATAAAATAAGTAAATATGTTGTGTGTTTCATTTACACTTGAAAATTTTGGGAAGGAACCACCCATTGGTGTTACTTCAAGCATTAATTTAAATTAGAAGGTCCCGTGGCCATCTTCTTTTCAGACGACTTGGAGGGTTATCAGGGATTGTTAAGGTTGAAAGATTAAGAATTAATGGGTTAGGTGGGATAAAAAGACGCTTATCTGTTTTGGGCCAAATCTCCAACGAATGGGATGTTAGGTCTTTTTGGATGAGTTTATTTGTAACGTTATAAGGAGCATCAAGGATTTTGGATTGTTAGGATTGGATACGGGAGGAATTTGATGGCTTGGTAGAGCCCCAGAGCTGGGATTCTGTCCGAATTGGTCTGATTATCGTAGTGTATACTAATTTTTTGTAGTGAATAGGAAGTTTAGAGCGTTTTTTAAGTAAGTGTTGTAGCAATCGGAATCTACGAGCAGTTTCTTATCGTTTCAGTCTTGTGTGTGTATTCCAAGTAAGTCTCTTTTCAAGATGGAGTCCTAAGTATCGAATCTGTTCAACAGGCGTTAGTGGAGTGTTTAGAAAGGATACTGTAGGACAGGAGGGTAGAGGTTTACGAAGGAGAGTAAAGATGATCTGATGGGATTTGTCAGGATTTATTTTGATTCTCCAGTTTTGACATCATTCTTCAATAGATGTTATGTGTGTTTGTAGTGTTTCTGATGCATTAGTTGGGTCGTTGTTTACAGACAGTATACATGTGTCATTTGGAGGAAGGGTCCACTCCAAATGGATTTGTAATCACTGCTTCAACATGTTCAAGATGGGTTGAATTAAGGATATCAGGATGGGGTTAAAAGTTTTGAAGAGGTGTTCGCCGAACATTTGAGTTTTTTCTTCATCTGATCTTGTCCAAGTCTTATTTTCAGTGAGAAGTGGATAGTTAAAGGATTTGTATTTTAGTAGCTTTTTAGTAGTTCTCCATAATGATTTGTCACTGGTATTTAAGTTTTCTGTTAAGTTCTGGAAATTTTGTATTCTGTGTTTTCTAATTTCTGCTTTTGGTCTAATTTTGATATTTATATAATTATATTGAAATAGTCTATCAGGGATAAAATGACAATTTTTTTAAAAAAATATCGTCTTATAAAATACCTTTAATTTTTTTTTATATGAATTTTTAGTTATTTACCAATTCTTATGGTTAACAATAATAAACAATACATAAATGTGAAATTTCGAAAAATTAGATGAATAATTAAAGGAGAAAAAAATGAAAAATAGAGACAGATATTGGAATCGAAAAATACTGAGACCACACTTTCTTTTCTGATCGCATTCATATGCACACAGCTTCGCTATTTTTGTCAAACTGTTATTCTTAGAAAGGAAAAAGTTGATATTGGTTACTTTCACCTCTATTTCACTCTATCTTATACTACGTATTATAATACGTATTTTAGATTATATTAGTAAGTGAAATTTGTCTGATGCGCAATCCACACAAAATTTTTACTATTAAAGCCGTTTCGTATTCCAAAACCACTTTTAACGATCTAGGAACGGTTACAAAGACACTTCTAAAGCACTTTTAGAACCGTAAAATACTTAGGCCTACATACAGAGGCTTTTAACACGTTCCCTCCTCATCACATTATTTCTTTACCGTTTATTACTATCCACTCTTCAATAACATTTCACGTGCCTATGTCCCTATGTGCTTCTATAATTATAAGCACCTGCTAAAGACTTAACTAAAACTCAAGCAGATAGTCCATACCTAATAGGTTAGAAGGTTAACAGTTGTTCCTCCAGATCGAAGTAGCCTGATTTAGCCATGATGTAACCGTCGTAGTTAAGTTTTGTTATATCACAAACAAAAGTGCATTTTTAGCAGCCAACTGTTAAATTCGTTTACTCACGAAGTCTACAAGGGCCACAGAGAGAACATTTATTGTGCAATTGTTCATTCCTCTCTAGTTATGCAAACACAGGTTCAACGCCCATTCCTCAAATATGTTTACGACTGGGAAACAGCTGAGAGTCCGTGCTTCACTCCGATTCAACCACTTTGCCAGTCCGATAAAACTGAGATGCTAGCTTAGCGTATCTATCCCTGCCTGCCAGGCAGCAATATTATATTTTCGATCAAAATGTTCGCAGAACCTTATCGTAAAACTATATTGAATCCATAGCATTCGTTACTCAAGCGAACCAGGTTAATAAAAACAAATACTAGTTCCCTATAACAGATTTGATAAAAATTTCCATTTTCAATTATTTTTTAATACAATATAAGTAACTGGGATGGTTCTTGAGAAATGACCGAATATCAGCACGATAATTTGATTTGTTAATTAATTAAGTAATTAACTATTCTTATTTAATATTTATGGCTTCATATCATGCTTCATATTTATGGATTCATATCATTCTGCTGCCCTCTGAACATTGGATCATGTGCCAAATACATCATCTGCTAGATTAAAAAAAAATTGAGTATGTACCGCTACAACTTAAGAAGCAGACCAACGGTTGTGCAATGTTATTTGGTCAGAGTTCCGCTCTACCGTCAAATTTTTATCCATTTCATGAGGCTGAGTGAACCCGAAAGGGCTCCATAACCCACAAGGCTGACTCAACGGCTACATGTAACAGATAATAATTATCTGCCATAGACGGATTCTAATCCAGGTCCTTGGAGTCAGTAGTCCATCCACTCCCTTCCTCTGGGTGGCGGTCAATAAAGGTACAAAATTTATTTAATGTTAACCAACGCTTCGCCCCACTAAGACCCATGATAGGCAATGGGTTCCGTACTTTTTTAAGAAACATTGTTTTTAGAACGACGGTTATACAAGGAGATGATTTGGTTAGAATCACGCTCAACCGCCAGATTTATACTCAATTAAAGATACCCACTTAACTAGGCTGAGGACCATCCCTCCGGGATCCTGAACCCACAGGACTGCCTAACAGCTACAATTAACAGAATATAGTTACCTGTCTTAGCCGGACTCGAACCCGGGTCCCGAATTTAACAAAAAAAATCCTGAAATATCCCTGGCATAAATATGCCCTAAATATGTTTCAGTTTTACATGACTACGTTTTTGAGCTAGGCTGTTTTCGAAACACAGACAGACCACTTTGTTTGACTCGGTTATTTGGACCATGGAGATCTCAAAATACTTTATTTTTTAATTTGTGAAAAAATTTTAAACAATAAGAAAAGGAGTCAAGAAAATTTATGTGAGGTAATAGATAGCGATACATATTTTTAACTGATTAAAGCGCAAATATCTCCCAGGCCCAAGTCCAAATCCGGCTGTGGCAGATAATTATTTATTTTGTTATTGTTGGCGTGAGTCAACCCTTTGGGTTTGGGAGCCCTCTGTTCAGTTTTTTTTTGGAAGACCCTTGCAGTTAAACGTGAACCTGAAGGGTGAGTTGAGAGTGAAGATCACCTCCTTGTGCTAGCATTGTTCAAGAGATTGTATTTTTTTTTTTATTACTTAAATATGTCTCAACAATAAGATATCTATAAATCCAACATAATAGAAAATATACCATTTCTCCATTAAGTGTTGTATATTGTAATAATTGTTTTCATCTTTTCGAAAATGGGTAACTAAGCCCACTTGAAAAGTGGAATAACCAGGTTGTAGACGAAATATACCCATTTTTCTTGGACATATCTTTATAGTTCTAAATGTAGTTATAATACATAGGTGAATTTTGTTTAAATTAATGGCTATTTCATTAAAATTGCATTAGGTTGGATGGGGTTCGCAAATGGAGTAACTTACAACTTTGTTAGACAGATCTTGGTAATATCCATTGCAAGCAGTTGGTGTTCACTGGCAACCAAAGGATCATTACTAAAAGGGACTTGCCATTTGCTGGACTATGACTGGTTGAGTGACGGCAATGGTGGCTATAGTGACAGTGGATGACCGGCAATGACCGAATCACTCTAAGTTTCCACATCATGATGCGACTTCCACCTCCAGGTCATAGCAGTTTTAGAGAATCAAAGCGTTCTTCTGTCTGAATCACAACATTGCTCCTCCTCCTTCCACCTCTGGGAGCTCCTCCAAGCTCAAAATAGCTTTATTAAATAATGAAAAAGAGCACTTTTGAGAAATGTGAATTATTCCAATCATAAATGAGGAGACGATGGTTGGGGGTGCGGTCAATGAAACACAAATAAGTATATTCCAATCATATATCTGAAGAGACCTGTTACACTACGTCAGTAACGTAATCAAAATTAAAATCTGTACCGCTACAACCAATGAAGGGTTAAGGGTGCAGTGCTTTGTTAGTACTGTTTAGTAGAAAATCTTGCGGTCGAGTGTGATTCTGACCAAATCACCTCCTTGTACAACCGTTGGTCTAGTAACAGTACTTCCTTATATAGTATAAATTATATGGCTTAAATTATACTGCAGATAATTATTAATTCTGTTACCTTAACTATGAGTCAACTCTGCGGGATATACTCAGCCTCATGAAATGGGTAAAAATCTGGCGGTCAAACGTGATTCTGACCAATTCACCTCTTTGCACAACCGTTGGTCTAGTAACAGTAATTCCTTATAAAGTATTGCACCCCTGATCCTTCATGAGTTGTTACGGTTCACATTATTATATAAAATTAAATTAAACCTAGTCGATTGGGGCGCCACTAAACCTTCGAATTCCTCTCGTATCCAATCTTTACAATCCAAAATCCTTCGTAAAATCCTCAATGCTCCTTATTTTGTTACTAATAAAACCATCCATAAAGACCTAAATGTTCCTTATGTAACCGATCTAGCCCGAACCCGATATTATTCCTTCCATAATAAAGTCCCTAACCACCCAAACCCACCAGTTTCTAACCTTGTTTTCTCTTTCATTCCTGGCAATCCTCCGAGGCGCCTGAAAAGAAGATGGCCTCGTGACCTTATATTGTAAACTGTTTTTAGAGTTCCACTACTGGGTAGTTTCTCTACATCCTGTATCATATCATTATGTCATTATGATCAAATTTACTTGTTGTATTTTTTTATACAGTTGTAAATATCAATAAATAAATACAAAAAAAAACCTAGTCGAGGTTCCCTCTAGAACCCTATGAAAAAAAGTCCATATTCGTTATTTTCACCCTGAAAAACCATACAAAATGCATTTTTATATAAGTGGAAGTTTGTAATACGGGCACGAGATGTTTTTTTTTTTCGTTTACATGAAATGCTGGTCTGACCAGAACGAATCATCTCGGTTGTAGAAGAGGCTCGCGCTAGGTTCTGGTATTACGTCGGCATTGTAACAGCAGTTGCAACACTCGAATAATCTTTGTCCTTGAATCATAAAGAAGACATCTGAACCGTTCCACTCGTTCTTTTTCGTTCGCTGCATATTTCTTCAGATTCGGCGGTCAAGTTAAAACTGTTTTAATCGCTAAACCGGCATCGGCGAGCCCTAGATACTCGCAGTTTTTGTCCGGCAGCCCAACAATGCCCGTCAAGATCCATATCGAATCGCATCAACGGAACTCTTCTACTTTCCGTTTTAGGTTTAGTATCTCGAAAGTCTTTACGTGGGAGGTGGAAACTTTTGTTAGAACTGAAAAGCAGCTGACCCGAATTGAAGTTTTAATAAGATAAAATGCTCTGCAGTTTCTTTATCGGATCTGTGAAGTATTGTCGTCGGAAATAGTTGCTTATTTTTCTGACGCAGACAAAACAGCTTAAAATAGTATCCGTGTAAATTGTAATGATAGAAGTTGAAGGAAGCGCCTTCTACTGATTCACCACGCTTCATATAAAGTAACGTCTATTTCAATCGCTATTTTCAAAACCATTTATATTTACCCTGTAATCAATTCAGTACTGACTGCTGGGTTTACTTTCCAGTATGAACTTCATTATAAATTGTTAACTAATTAGGAATTTGACGACATAGAAAATTAAATAATATTATTATTAATGTCAGTCTATTAAAAAACCCTGTAATAATGTTTTAATTTGTTCGTTTTATTTTATTGTATCAAACTTCCTTGATCATCAACGTTGTTTAATTCTTATTAATTTCTGATATTATTTAATTAACCATTTTATTTCAGTTGTATACACCAAAGAAAGCAAAAAGTAATTTCTGATATGATTTTTCCAAAATTATACATGGGATGAATCTCTTACGTTTTTTTATCATTTTTCTACATTTAAAAATTTTTTTTTAATTATTTATTTAATGTAATTTACAACTGTACAAAATAATACAATAGGTAAATATGTAGTATGTTTCATATACACTTGAAAATATTGGGAAGGAACCACCCATTGGTGGTACTTTTTAAAAATTTAAATACCAATTCTATTTTTTTTTTTTGTTAACGTTTCTAAGGGCTGGTGATATGGCAGGTTTCAATTCAAAACGGCTGAGTTGTGACGTAAAGTATGAGCATTGCTGAAAGATGTGGCTAATTGTCATACTGTTATTATCGTACTTAATTTCGGTGCCATCTCCTTTGTAATGAGCTAGAAACGAGTGACTCTTGAGTGTCCTGTTCTCAGTCTAGTCAAAGAACATACGCACTCGAAACGACGTAATGCCAAAACATAGCAACTTACTTTTTTGCACAACAAAAACTGTACATAATAATACATTTAGTAAACTTGATTTAAGTTTATAATAGAGTGATACAGGCATGCAAAAACCTTTTCATATTAGAAGGTCTTGAGGCCATCTTATTTTCAGGCACCTTGGAGGATTGTATGGAATGGATGAGGAAGCAAAGTTAGAAACTAGTGGGTTTGGGTGATTAGGGAGTATATAATGGAAGGAATGATATCTGGTTCGGGCTAGATCGGTTACATATGCAACATTAAGGTCTTTATGTATGATATTATTTGAGGCAAAGTAAGGAGCATTGAGGATTTTACGAAGTATTTCGGATTGGATGGAGAAGAATCGCAGGTTTAGTGGAGCCATAAAGCTCGACTCTATATGTCCAGATAGGCCCTGTTATAGTTGGGTAGAACAGTCTTTTGTACTGAATTGGAAGTTTAGACTGTTTGTCTAGTAAGTGCTTTTATTGTCGGAATCTGAAAAAAAACTGTAGTTTTAGATTAAATAACGATTTTATAAAAAAAAAAAACAAAAAAAAAACAGGGGATCTTCATTAATAAATAAGTGATATAATACACTTACTATAAATGTCGAAAATAATTCAGATTGCAGTATAAATATAAATAACTAGTTATTTATAGCTATCCAGTGGTAATTTTTTTAAGGAGTTAAATAACGTTGTTACTAACTAAATAAACTGTGACTCATAGAAGCAATTTTATAGGTAACATTATAATGCTAAATATTTATCGTGCTTTAAAAAAATATCTGATGATATTATTCGAAAAATCCAATATCGAGCCTTATGTCTCTCATATTAGTGAAAAATAATAAATAACTACAATAATAAATAAAATAATAATAATACAATAATAAATAAATAATAATAAATAACAACAACCCTTATCAAAAGTATATATTTTTTTTTTCATTTTTTGTTTAATTCATTGTATTGTATTATTAATTTTAGAATTAATAATTATTTTATACAAGAATAATAAGACAAGTAACCTAAATTGAGGGCAATAAAAATTTTGTTTTATGTATGTATTCGTACAGTATAATGCATACTGTGTTAAAATTAAAATAAAAATGGAATTATCATAATATACAGAGAAATAATATAACATGATAATTTATACATAACATAAAAAAGTAAGCTCAAGTCAAAATAAAATAAATCTGACACACATTTGCACCTATATACAATATTTACATTCAGCCTGGGCACTGCAAGGATTTACTGTCCTCAGGTTGAAGGTAAATCAGGGTAACAAGAGATCTCAGCGCTTCTATCCCAGCCACGTCACTGGAACTAAAATTCAGTGGAGAGTAGGTGAGGGCACGAGAGCCTCATATGCTCAGGACTTGGCTGGAGAAGCTGGCCATTACCAGAATTCTAACAGCAAATTTACTAAAGGTCTCGGAGGGAGTGCCGTTATAGGGATTGTATCTGCGGATTGTGCTAAGGGGTTAGGGGGATGAATTTGATGAAATCTAGAAATACCATATTGGACTTGATAGTACACTACCCCAAAATAGTTAAACATATACTTAGCTATTTTGCTCTAGACGTAGGGCGTGCTATCTATGGTTTGAATTTATGCCATCTTATTTATTTTAAGCCATAATGATGCCTGAATAAGGGAAACGTTGACGAGTAAATCACAGGCTGTTTGGGAGACTTGAGGCTTTGTTAAGGAATTTTCAACACATTTTGACAGTTATTTCTGTCTCTTTTTCGTACTTGATTGCACTTTAGTAGTTACGAGTCATCTGAGAGGTGACATAGAAGCATTTCTAAGTGCCTCTTCAATTCTGTAAACTCCCTCCCCCCCCCCTACTATTTTGCAAATCCAAGACTTTGTTGTTCCTTGTAAAAAACAAAAATAAATGAAAAAAGAAGGAAACAATTGCCGAAAGAATTCATCATTATTCTGTTATTAGTGCAATATAATTATTATATTAGACAAATGAAAAAAATATGGCAGTATTGAAATTTTGACACGTGTAAACTATGTTACACTACCTATTTTCTGAATATTGTTTTATTTTTGATGCATTTTTTCCCCTAAATACATATATATTTTAATAATTTTAGCCTGTTTTTACAATAATAAAAGCGAATTTGTATGTATGGTTAGACGAAATAGAAAAGGCATCTCAAATATGACTGTGTTAAATAAATGATCGTGTTTTTATTTAGATTTGGCAATATTAAATCGTCATAAAAATTAATTATGTCATTACTCTTAATCATAATTTCTATTACAAATCACCATTGCTCATCAAATCTACATATCGAATTCATTTTTGTTAAATATGTACTGTTGCGTGTCATGTAACAGAGATTTTTCTTTTGTGCTATTTCAAGATCAGGGAAAGTAAACATCGATGAAATTTTGATTGATTTATCAAAGTAAACTTTTAACCTCTAAAATAACGTCAAAGAATCTACGAAATGGGTAACATTGCTAAATTGCTGGCGATGTAATTCACCTAAGAGGCAATTTCCTTTATATAATTGGGATCGAAATTCGAATCCTGAACCGTCATTAAGTATTAAGTAAACGACTATTTCATCGAAATAAAATAATTTTGTGGAATTAAACGATATAAATATTTATAGTGGACTTTAAAAAACTTAAGCTCCTTCAATTTAAGTTTATGATTCATTTATAAATCCGTATTAATGCAATCCTGTTGGTTCTATGTCAACAGTCAAATGAAAACATTGCATCAGTCTTAAGCAGATTATATATGAGCCATTTAAAGCAAAAGTGATGTAAGTCCATTAAACACTGTTTTAAAACATTAGGACTTTTAATAGAACAGTAGTTTTAAGTTCTAGAATTATAACAACAATTTTCCCCTTTTATAAGTGTAAAGTTATAAGTGTCCAGGTGCTTTTTAAGTTATGCAATTAAATTGAAAGACACTTATATTATATGATTTGTATTTTCTTTTTGTCTTGCTTTAAAAAATAATATTTTAGAGAGAGGGTCATGTTGATGTCATTTTATAAATTTGAGATATAAAAAAGTAGTTTTAGTGTATATATTATATTTATATAAAATCATTTACCGATACAACACTTTCGATATTAAGTGATGTATTATACTGCTGTCTGCATAGTTATATTATGCAACTAGGAGTTACGTCACCATTTTATGTACTACGTGTATACGTATATAGTATGTAGTATGTATAGTAGTAGTTTAACTTATTCGGAGTTCATTTCAAGCATTACCCCAAATGTTAATAAAAGTGAAGTTACACTACTTACGTTTTGAAGGCTTCATAAATAGGAGTTTATGAGACAACCTAGAGTTTCTGATTGATTATTCTTAATTAACAATATTATCTCTTTAAGTTGCCAGTTTTAATTCTATTAAGAAATTTCCAAAGTGGTTATTGGAAGATCAACTACTAATTGTTATACTTTAAAAACTGTTATGAGTACCTACCATTTCTATTTGATTAGTCTCTAAGATGTTGGCGTGGGATGTGCTTTCTCTTCCACGTCAATGCAGTTTTGTGTTAGTCAGTAACGACGATGACTAAATTGGCGACATGATGACCGGTTGGTTATTAATTAACTATTAAGGAGAATAGGTTTCTGTTTAACATTCCAATAATAGCCTACCCTCATTATTACATAACATATAACTAATTATACTGCCAAATATAAGAATGAGGATGGATATGATTCAATCACTAACTTATACGTGACTCATTAATTGGTTTTTGTTCACTGATGAGGTGAACCTAGCTTGGCGACCATTCTTCACGACCTTCCGCATTTCGTGAATGAATTCGTAACATCATCATCTGAAATCAATGTCTTGATACACCAAGTGCTGAAATATTTTTCCTTCCTCCTCCTAAATGACCGTATGAAATGTTCCTGGACACAATTCCATTTTCCTGATTATCCCTCACCATTTGGAACTTCCTTGGTTTACTCATGTTACGTCCATCCTCCTCTTTATCCTCCACTTCCATACCTTTGGCGATGGACATAAATAATTGATAATCACCAATAAAAACTGGGTGAGAATTTAGGTCTTTTCTTGGGAGGGTCAATAGATACGTCGTGATTGGCCACCGCGCTAGCCTATAGCATGATGTCTTATACTTGGTCCACAAGTTGGATGGTTTGTTAAATTAGGTCTTGTTCTGACAGTCTTCACTGTCCAACTCCAAATATTATCTGGAGTGAATCGATTATCAAAGAGAACAACGGTTCCAGACCTACTTCATTTTACTCAATTCAAGTCACTGCCAAACCCAAATTCCTGTCAAAACCAAGCGCCTACTCACTTTTTAGGTCGCATTAAGTAAAGCAGTGCCGCGCTTAATATGGTTATAGTTGATCTTCAGAAGCTCATTGTCACGTCGTTTGATTTATCATTAAAAAAGAATATATATATATTCTTATATATATATATATATATATATATATAAGCGCATATAGCTTTTGAATACTTTCAATTCAACATATTTCCTATGGCAAGAAATTATTGACGATTTTGCTTTATAATATTTATGTATGTACATATTCATTAAAAAGTTTGAAATTTGTGGAAAATTGTATAAATATTTTTTTTTATTCATGATTCTTATTTTCTCTGAATTGCCTTCATAAAAATTAGTAACCAATTAAATTGATATTTAACCTCTTAATTGAATGTGACTTTTACAAAATTAGTTCGTAGTTACAAATATGCTATTGGAACAGATATTATTTCCTACTTTTAGTTTAAAATTAGCATTACTTAACAAATATACCAATCGTGTTATGTTTTGATAAAACCAGGGGCTGGGTGAAACGTCGTATGAATTTCATTCAAACAGCGTACAAGATCCTAAACTCTTGTACTTAGAGTATTCTCTCTAGAAGACCTTCGAAATACGGCTGATACAGAAGAAAAATAAGGTAAGTTGAATAAATCTATGCTTCCGAATCAATTTATGATTTATTAAATGGCTTTAATTTCAACACATTTTAATTTTCTTATCGGTTTTACCCATTGAAAATAAATCAAATTTTGTCATATGTACGTACATATGAAACGAATGGGCTACAATCATTTTTGTGTGTAGAAGAGTATATTTCTAAGTTGGAAATTACACTTAATTTTTTTAAAAGGACCGTTATGGCAACATAGCATTATTTTTTATAATTAATATTTAAATTTTTTGTTGTTTTTTACCGTTTGAATAATTTGTGGCATAATCTTAATTGTTATAAAAAAGACAATTTGCATGCTATTTTATTTTAAGCAGAAGCTGTGTACTCAAATTTGTAAAAGATTAATTTTAGATGATCTTTTCATTCGTTTTAAATTTCACTTGATTCAGTCTGAAATTATTTCGTATTTTCATAATGAAACAGTCAACAAATTTATTTTATCATGATCAATTTTCTTCATATGTTATCATCATGTTTTCTTCATATGCTCATTAGTAGGATAGTATCAATGAAAAAAAATATACTCTGGCCACAATTACCGAAATTAAATGAATTTGGGAATGGTTTTCAATAATCCCAAATATATTTTCTCTCATATATTTAATGGAATGCTATTCAATTGTATTGTTAATGTTGTCAACCCTATATAATTATATTAAATATAATAAAAAAAAGTGCCATTTTTCCTCATGGCTCTTGAACTATAAGGAAAATAGCTTTAATGTAATTGAGGAAAACTGGATAAAACAATTGGCTCGATTAGAAAGATGTGATCCGTTTTATTTAATTGATCTCAATTATAAGTGTAATTTTCAACTTAAATTACTGTTTAAATATCTACTATTCAATTTTAAATTCCTTACATCAAATTTAGTTGACAAAATTTTTATTTCACACCATATCTGATACA
The DNA here is from genome assembly GCF_000696795.3 of Halyomorpha halys. Taxonomy (NCBI): domain Eukaryota; kingdom Metazoa; phylum Arthropoda; class Insecta; order Hemiptera; family Pentatomidae; genus Halyomorpha; species Halyomorpha halys. Next base: position 567,224 of record NW_027109532.1, read on the forward strand.
TTTTATTTCTAATTGTGGGGAAAGGTAATGAGAATTATAGTTGGTACGGAAAACAGACTACTATGTTTATGAAAATCTTTGAACTAATAAAATACATTTTTCATTATTAGGGTTGAAAATTAAAAAAAAATATGATGTGAAAAATTAGCAAGGAAGCTTAATTTCAGTAGCATGATATTAAACATTAAGTTGTAGGAAAACTAGATGTTCTGTATATTAAAAATTTACCAAAAAATATTTTCCTCGAAAAATATATGTGGTCACAATGTCGTACCCTGAACATCAAAAAATTCATTTGGATTAATTTTGACTCTTTAATGCAAAAATATATTAAACTATTACATTTTTTACAGTTTCAGACATTAAAGATATAATAGATAAATTTAATAGACTTTTTATAGCCCACTCTAGTAGAATTTCAGATTAGGCAAAAATTATATGAAGGAATTATATTTAATAAATGTTTATCTTCGTAAAAAAAGGATTATGCAGGAAATTTTGACTTCTTTAATTTTTATAAAATGTTTATTGTCATTTTTCTTTTGTGTTTTCGTAATGAAACCGGCGACTAGCAAGATAGCAAACCTGAAATTTGTTCTCCAGCATGATTAGCCAAAAATTAAATTTAATATATGAATATTGCAGGAAATTTTGATTTCCTAAATTTTGTATAGATTGTTAAAAAGGATTGTGTAGGAAAGTTTGACTACTTCAATGTGTAAAGAATTATTATCGCCACAGGTTTTTTTTTTTTTTTTTTCTAGTTTTCGTTATGAAATTGGTGGCTATTAAAAATTTGATATTTAATTTAAAAGTTAATATTTAATTATTGTTGGAAATTTTGTATTGAATGTTTATCTTCCTAAAAAAGTATTTTGTAGGAAATATTGGTTAACTTAATTTTTAAAGAATTTTTAATGTCATCAAATCCTCATTTTTTCTGGTTATGGGCGAAAGAAGTTCCAATTTATTTTTAGTTTTCGTTAAATAACCTAAAAACAAATTGGCACGAGATGGCTAACATGAAATTCGAAATCAGCTCCCCAAACGATATATTATAAACCTTTGAGAAAAAAACTTTCAAGATTTTTTCCTAAAAAATCTTTTTTGAACCTTCATTGTCTAGGATATGTTTATAGTACGCTCTAGAAAATTAAAATTAATATTCGGATATTTTAGGAAATTTTGACTTTTTAAATTTTTTTTAGAATGTTTATCTTTATAAACCTAATTATAATTTTAAAATTATAATGGATTTTATTTATAAGCGAAAAACTGAAAAAAAACTAAACTATTTTAATA
>NW_027109532.1:568635-569101 GCF_000696795.3 Halyomorpha halys
TAAAAAACACTAAAAAATGAAAAAAAATTATGTAATTAATATTAAAATTATAAGTTAATTTGGTAATTTTACTTAGAAGGGATTATTTATTGCCTATTTCATAAATTTTTAGAATATTGAGGAAATAGGATCAAGGACTGGAGTTCTACCAACGGGTAGATTCTCTAAAAGACTGTATCATGGCTATTTTAATATAACTTACATCAAATTTACTTGTATATATTTTTTGATTGATACAGTTGTAAATACCAATAAATTATTTATTAAAAATAAAGTAAGGGATTCTCCCCTACAATTTACAATCCCTTAAATCATAATACTATGGTGAAAATGTTGATTTTAACAAATACTGTCAAAATTAAGGATAAGGATAAAAGTGGCTGTTATATGAAATATAAAACTTTTTTTTTTACTCACTAGCTCTAAAGTTGTGTATATATTTATTAAATAAAACCACAAATTGTAT
>NW_027109532.1:569401-582662 GCF_000696795.3 Halyomorpha halys
CCACCTTGAGTGGGAATGTGAGGAGAAGATTTGTATTAAAGATGTCCTTGAAGATGGCTGGAATAGCCGAAACGTTGGACTAGTAAGAAATAAAGTGTTGAGACAGTATTGGATAAAATTTGTGGTTTTATTTAATAAATAATTACCTTGTCTCAAAAAATTTTGAAATAATATTATTTAAGTTGTGTATATATTTTTAATTTATTTTTTTTTACATCCTTACCTACGAAATAGCTTTCAAGCTGAAACTTAAGCGAGGTTATAGAAGTTCAACTTAACTAACACAAAACCATGGGTATGAAATAGCTGAATGTAATTTTGTTACAGTAATTTAAATTTTAAGAATAGGGAGTGTAATCAATGAATGTAATAAATTTGGTTGTTCTGTTTAATTAAAAATGTTTAAAAAACAAATTATATTACTGAGCGAATAAAGCTGTTTTCCTGTATTTTTATTTACTCATCGAAGTTCGATTTCCTCTAAATAATTAAATATACTTTTTTATTAACGAACTAATTCAATCAATTTGATTGGTTCTTTTGTTCTTTGTTAATTATTTCTACCTTTATCAATTAATTATTTTTATATTTATTTATTGAAATTTATTATTCCATGCATACAACACAATACGAGTATAATACATGGAAATAGCCCAGGATGTCATTACCTATTGGTAGTATCTCAATGACTATTTTAAGTTTGGAGATCCCATGATAATTTTCTTTTCAAAAACCTCGGAGGAATTTTTGGACTAGATTGGGATGAAAGGTCATCAATTAGTGGTTTTAGATGCCTGAGAAGTTTTAAACTATTGGAATTATATATATTGTGGAACAAATGTTCTGACTCCAATTGATGAGGGACTCAATACCCGAAAGCATTGTCAATGCGAGTTCATACAGGTTAGTTAGCTGGCTAGGAGATGAATGGACAGGATGAGACTTAAGCGAACTAGCCATAATTCCTCAAAGGATGGAAACTTCATTCCGTAGGGCCTTCCGACTAGCCAAAAAATAAGTCTTTTACATTCAGTAGGCTTCTCATTATTTTAGTTCTATTTAGGTGTTAAATATTTGCAATTACAATTACTTGTAATCGCACAAAATTTTAGATATAATATAGGAAATATTATAGATTGTAATTAAAAATTTTATTAATTTTTTCTCAACTAGTAATTGTAATTGTGGATCACAAATAATTACTAATACCAATTTCCCCATTTTGCCCAAAACTGTATAAGGTTTCTCGGTCATAGGATACTTAATCGATAGTAGTACAGGTATGTCATACAAATATTTTTAAAAAAACATAGAATATTGGAACAGTAATAAATACATCCCCTATTTCGTTAATAACCATTTCAACTGGTTTATATTTCATCTAATATGTCCATTTCCTAATTGAAGGAAGGTAACTTGATCCTGACTTTGAAAAATGGGTCAGGCGGGCAAAGCTCGCTTTTCCATCTTGTCTCACGAGGTCGCTTTCTGGATAGTTAATCTTCTGCTTGTCAAATTAGACTAAAGTACAATAAAACCTTAGGAAAACTAAACGTGATGTCTAAATATTTAAATTAACAACAAACAATATTAATATATCATTTAAATTGTTAAACATTTTATAAAAAGTATTATTTGTTAAGTCAGTGGATTTGAAATTAATTTATGGTCTGTTTTTACATTCAAATTATTTTTCCTCTCATGTACATAAATCCTGATTTTAAAATGTAAATATTAAAAAAAAACTTTGTTACATGTTATACTTAATGTACTTAAGGAATATTTAAAATTTATTTTCGGCTTTACCAAAAGTAACTATTTTTGTTTAAAAAATTTAAAGAATTCGATCTTTTCCATTATTATTCCACTTTATCCTTTTTAATTTTAACTTCTCGACCGAACATGACATTGTATTGTTTTAAAATTTATTTATTTACATTTACAACTCTAATCATTTAAAAATGCATCGAGTAAATATGATGTTCAATTACAATAGTATGATACAGTCATGTAGAGAAACCACCTATTGGTATCATTCTAATAAAATTTCTACATTAGAAGGTCTCGATGCCATCTTCTTTTCAGGCGCCTCGGAGGATTGTCAGAAATAGAAGTAAGGTTAGAAAACAGGGTTTGGGTGGTTAGCGAGGTCTTATCAATCAATAAATGTGGTTCCGGCTAGATTGGTTACATATATAAAATTAAGTTCTTTATGGATGATTTAATTTGTCACAAAGTAAGGAAAGTTGAAGATTTTACGGAGAAGTTTATATTGTAATGATTGGATACTAGAGGAATTCGAAAGTTTAGTGGATCCCCAGAGTTCAACTACGTGTGTCCAGATAGGCCTTATTATAGACATGTAGATCAGTCTTTTGTAATGGATTGGAAGTTAAGACCGTTTTTCTAGTAAGTGTTGTAATAGTCGGAATCGACGTGTAGTTTCCTGTTTTTTGTGAGAATTCCAAATTAGTCTTTGTCTAGATATAGTCCAAGGTAGTGAATCTGTTCGACAGGGGTAAGAGCAACATTATTAAAGGGTACTGTAGAGCAGTTGGTAGCTTACGACGAAGTGTAAAGATGATTCAGTTTGGTGGGATTTGTTTTAATCCTTCAATTTCAACATCATCCTGCGAGGGTTGTGATAAGGGATTGGAGAGTTTGGGATGCAATTAAATGGTTATTATTAGCTGCGATCACCCATGTGTCATCGGCATACGTGATGATAATATTAGGATTGGTTGGAATGTCAGCTGTATAGAGGTCCCAGGATACTACCCTGAGGAACACCACCGGAATGAGAGAAGAGGGATGAATAGGAACCATTGTCGTTTACTTTGAATAATCTGTCAGTGAGAAAGGAACAGATAATGAAAAAAGATATTGGAGATAGGAATTTGCAAAGATAGAGTACACATAGTAATTAAAGAGATATAATGCATTGATAATTTTATCCAATTAAAGTGATAAAAATATATTGAAGAATTTATAGAGGTAAGAGTCACCTGTCTCAGACTGTAGAAAATCTTTTGAAAAAAATGTAGCATATTTATCATAGCTGTTAAAAATTTGTTTAATTGTTTTGGTCTTTTAAGTTATATATTTTATATATTATTATTATATATTTTAAGTTAATTCCTTCGATTTCATATTAAGAGATATAATAGTACCTTTAAGAAATATACCAAAAATATTTTAATCATTATTTCTTATGTTATCTGTAACGGATTTACCTTTAAATAACATAAATCTATGCAACTCTAGATCTTCCCGGTTCCTCGCTCGACAACCACTTCCTGGCACCCTTTGTTCATTGTTCTCGTGAAACAATGGTTGAATAATTTGCAGCTCATTAAATTATTTGTATATTCCTAATGTTCTCGAAAAGTTTGTTAGACTATATTTGAACAATCGCAGCACAACTACACGTTGAATGATTAGATTTTAAAGACAATTGTTTAAGTAATTTTCACATACATTAAACCGTATATATAAAATATACAGTAAGAAGAAGTTAGCGAAAATTTCAGACGTTTCAACAATGTCCCTGCTTCCAAATAACCAAATCTCGCAAAATGTTCTGTGTATCACTGTGAATGTCTATGGAAGCTAAGTTCAAAAACTAAAATTTGTTCGGAACTGAAATTAAGCATTTATAGTAGATATATGCCTTGTATTACATAAAAACGTTTTCGCTAAAATCGGCTTGAATAAACTGAATTTAGGAACAGTTTACGTGTTTCCATGGTTTTTATGACAGTCAGTTTTTACTTTCACTTAGCTATTTATGAAAGGTTTAATTACAACTCAAAGAAGGGTGGTATGTCGTTGTCTCAGTTCAACAGTATAAGATATATTATATAAAATTTTAACCATTTTAGTTTCAAAAAATATTTAATCAATTTATAAGTCCAACGTTTCGGCCAATCCGGCTTTTCTCAAGGACAATCTTAATGCAATTTTAGAACTAAATTATTTAAAAACACTTCATGCAGGCTAATCTGCCAAGGTCAATCCATCAAATTGTTAAAAATTTATCACAACAATTTTTGTAACCTTCCATACAAGCATTTAAATTATTTTTCTGTAAACGTTGGACTTATAAATATGTTTTGAGACTGAAACGGATACAATTTTATTTATTTGAACAATGTATTATAATATTGTTCATTTAAACTTTTTCAATTACCATCAATGTTGTGCTTAAGATTTTATTATAATTTAAGTTCAATTTTTTTATTATTTTTCTTTTTTTATTCTTCTATTTCTTAATTTTTATCATTAAATGTATTTATATATTTGTAAATATGGTGCGAATGAGCTCTATGGTCCCTATTACCATTGTCTATAAATACAAAAAATAATGCAATTTCAAAAAAAAAAAAAAAAATGCTATTAAAAATCTTGTTCATGACAGCTCAAACATTTTTATTTATTAATATCTGATTTCTTGTAAAATTATTTTCATTTTATAAATAATTGTTATTACCACAATTGGTTAACGGTTATTGATCCATAACGAGACTGGAACCTCCTCGTAAAAGATTGATGTAGCACTCTGTTCGGTGTTAGTCTGGTCAGAAACTGTTTATAGCTTTCCATTTTTAGAAAAACATTCCTGAGAGATAAATCTTCGAAGCTCCGAAGCATTTCTTCGAGGATCTGAGCGAAATGTTTTTTACAAGTTTGACTCAAGTATATTTATTTTATTTCTCGAGACCATTTATAGAATATAAGTTTTTATTTCTTTTATACAAATCTCAGATTTTTATATTCATAGAATACGGGTTGGGATGTTTCCCAATAACGTTTATAGTATGAATGGAATTTTTTCGAATATAAAAAACATTCAATAACACGATTTTTGTTCGGTTTTAAAAATATTTTTATTTAATATTGATGAAATTAAGATTGAATTTCTATTAACGCTTAGTACGTTAGTTATTAATCGTTACTTATCGAGTTATTTTAGATTAAAATGTTAGTAAATCATTGTCCTGTGTCACTGTCATAAATATTTTATATTCAATATAACAAATTAAAAGTTTTACGGAACACAAATTAGAAGTGCCATTTTGCGTCAACAATTTTACATTTGTTTTACCATCTTCTCGTAAAATGATATAAAATGAGTAAATTTTTTAACTAATAGAACAATTAAAAATATAATAAAATAATCACTTTTCATATTTACACTATTATATACAATATTTACACTCTCGACCTGAGGATCCCCGAGCCCATTCTATCCCCCACGCATGATGGGTAGAGTTGTTCTAGATCCCAGCGCACCCCTCTCACCATTTCACTGGTAATGTGCCAGTGGAGTCTAAAGGTTAGAAAATTAACAATAATTCCAAAAGATAAAGCAAACATCGCTATAATGTGAATTTTTATTTATTCTAGGACATAGAAGATGTGTATGCTTTGAAACTATTTCACAAAATTATACATTTTTGATGGGCAAATTGTTTATTCTTATTATTTCAATATTTACACTTATGGAAGAAGGAATGCCCAGTTTAACCCAAAGAATTAATAATCCTTTTTTGAACTGAAATATACAGATAGGTATCTAACCCACATGTTCATAAATCACAACCGCCCAGCTATATTAGGTGAAAACTATTTCGGTGTGGCAGTGGATAGAAAACCTTCCCATAGATAGAAATACCTGACAGCTCCACAGCTGACCGGGAGAACGCCCGTGCTGAAAGCCAGATGGCAGGAAGCGAAATAAAAACGATTATTTCAGGAATTCCAAAAATAACTAACATTAAAGTTGCGACGGTTGTCTAGTCCCGTTCATTTTGTTTCAACATTATTTTTGTATTTGCCAGATGAGTTCAATTCGTAAAAAAATTAGACTGTTAATTGTTATTTTTCATTCTAGAAATTGCTAAAATGAAAGATTATTATCAGAATTTTTGAATGGTTACAAAAAATGTCTTAAACAATATACAATTATTATTTTTGTTTACGTTTATTGGTTGTCTTCGAAATTCGTTTTAAATATAACAGATTTATTTAGGGGAAAAAAGTTTGCTTTTTGATATAAATAAAAGATATACATTAACAAAAAAAAACATTTCGAAGGAATTTAAATAGTTCTTTATACTAGTTACGGGGCACTGCTCTAAGAAGGTAGGTGAGCTTGTACTATAACCTCAGTGGAACGGTCCCTCCCCATTCTTTGTACCCCCCGGCCAGCGGCTCCTAGGTCATTAATGTGATCCCACCTTCAGCAGTCCCAGCCCACTCGCTTATAAACCACATTGCAAAGGAAGGACATTTTATATAAGTATATATATCTTAGATTATTTATTGTATATATTGTATTAGATGTAAAAAATGAGTAATAGGAGGCTAGAAAAAAGTATGCACTTATACTCAGTAAGGAAACGGTTGACAATTGTTGTCGGTTATTACTTAAAACCATATCCCAAGTGACAATGGTGCTTGGTCAACTATTGTGTGAGCGCAGCGAGCATAAGTCGATAACTGTGTACCAATTAAAAAATTAATAATAATTATAATACAGATTATAACTCACAACAATAGGAAGTTATGTATAACTAAATACAATCCCACCCTCCATATGGAAATTGTGCTTGGAAACCATATCCATTTCTCACTTTTTTTAATACAATTTATAAATGACTCGGTTAGATGTTGGTTACTATTTTTTTAAAAATGTAATATTAATTTATTTATTTTTAGTCTTTTACCGTTAATCTTACCGGGAACCATAACGATACGGTTTTATTTAGTGCTCATATATCCGCAATGGTATCCAATTAGCCTCTATCGGACAATCAAATTGCTACTTTAATAACCCATTTGCATTTCTATTTGCCGTACATTTGCAGTAAAAAGACAAAATCGATGTGCCTGGGTGTTATTTGAACATTTTTAGAATTAATTTTCATGCCAGTAATACTTGTTCTGGTTGGCGTTGTTCCGAACACAGGAATGATGAACCTAATTTATTTATTTTTTACGTTTATTCAATATGCTCTGTAATAGCATTCTAAAAGAGAAAATTATATTTAATAAGTATACCTTAAACGATTATTAGTGCATAAAAATCAATAGCATTGGACATATTCAAATGTGTGTGTAATAAAAATTTCTAACTGAATGTAATAATAAAATAAAAATACCTACATCAATACTGTATCATGTACAATATTAAAAAAAAATTAAATCGTAGTTATTATACTTATTTTTGCAATTGTCTGATTGTAAGAGGGGGATTATCCTGAGGATATGGGGAGGTATCTTAAATACTGCCAACCTGCTCTAACCAGAGTGTGAAGGTTAGGTTTCCATTCCGTGAAGCCGCCCTGAAATAAAATTTAACCAGCTTAGGCCAGAATCGTACCGATGCCGCTGCAGTTGTGATGATGCTAAACTGGCGCCTTAACACACTCACATACAACGGCCTCCTTATTAGGTTCGTTAGGTTTGTCAAGTTCCGAATAGGACTCTATTAGTCCACAAGAAGGTCTCACAACCATTTTCTTTTAATACGTCTTAGTAGGAAAAACCAATCAATATAACTTTTGGAATGTTTCACAAAATTACAAAGAAAACATAATCATGAAACACAAAAATTAAATCGAAAAAAAGGATTAAAAGAAATTATTCGTTATATTCAGAATGATGATTATAAAAAAATAGTGTTCAGGCAATAGGGAATGCGAGGGAAACATTTAATGGTGTCAAAGTGGTTTGTGGTTAACCTTGCGTAATTCCTAGCATCATAATTTTGGTGTTCTCTACCCAACCGCAACTTCTCCGCTCAAGTGGCTACTCAGTTTGGCTTAATAACTTAATTAGGTTTAACAGACCACATTTCGCTCATCTCTTCCCCCTTAATTGCATTATATGTTCTCGCTATTCAGATTATCTCACCATTCCAATAATGAATGGTCAAATTACTGTGAAAATTTCACGATTTACTGAATTGTGTTGTGAACAAGAAGCTTTGTTATTAATATTTGTACGATTGATTCCTGGTTAGTTTTTATTTTTAACTGAGAAAATTGAACCTTTTATCTGGCAAAATACCTGTCCACCACGTTCTAAAAAATGATGTAAGTTTAAACCATTGCTAATTTTAGGAGTACATGTTTCAGCTATAGGTAATACTTGTAGTTAGTATTATAGAGCACTCGAAATAATTTAAATTTATTATTTATTATCGATTTATTACTATCAATTTAATATTATAAATAATCCACCAACATTTTTATTTTAGTAATAATAATTTCTTTATTTGTTCTAGGAGTAGTCCCTTTGTAATAATACTATAGGCATTAAAAATAGCCTTTAATTGTTGTTGTTGTCTGGGGCTTTAGGGCGTAAAACCCTGAGGTCATCAACGCCCATGTTTTGAGCTTAATACTTCTATTTCTTTTATATTTATAATTCTATTTCACTTTATTTTTCTCTTTTAATAATTACGAAAAAAATTTTTAATTTTAATTAATTACTTCTTTTGGAATTTTTTATTACGTATAACAGATTTCCTGGTTTAAATCTAATAGCCTTTAGTAAACTAAAGATAAAAATAATGAAATTGGAAAAAAAAAGTGAGACAATAATAGTTATCAATAAAGAAAGTAAATAACGTATAAATATAGCTACAATGTTTAAATAAATATTAAAAACATCTAATAATGTTTAAATAAATATTAAAAACCATTAATAAAATGAAATCGTCTATCATATAATGAATTATAAAGAAACCAACTTCTAATAAAATAAAATGGAAAAAAAAATAAATGAAAAAAAAATTAATTAACAAAAACGAGCAATTAGTGTGTGTATACATATTTACAAGTTTTAAATGGTAATCAGAAATATCAAATGTAAAAAAAAAAAAATAAATAAAAAATAATTCCTCCAACAAATTATAAATCATAAGGCATATTCTAATAATAATAAAATGAAAAGAAAGGCAATGAAGTAACCATGATTGTATATACATATTTACAGATTCTTAATAAATTTAAAAATATGTTATTATGTTAAAATTCACCAGATAATATCATCAATCTTTTTTTTCTATATTTACAAATTTTATTTGAAACATTTATTTTTTACTGTGTGGAAAATGGGTGGTCAGGAAGTGATTTAAAATTATACAATTAATAGCAAAAATAAATTCATGATCAACCATTTTAGTGGAGAAGTGCCATTTGAAAAAGTGGTACATCTTGAAAAATGGGCACAGGACGGACGCAATAGGTTATTCAGCTCTAAGATACACGAATATGTAGTATACAAAAAATAGAAGAATATAATAAAGTATGACGTCACTATACAAAAAAAGAAGCGATATAATTTCTTTTTAAAAATCAAACACTCAAATTATTAATTACTAAGTGTTAGTGATTTAAGTAATTTTTAACTCGCTCTTTGGCCCTCTGTTCGTTGTTCAGAGTTGTAGCCAAAAGGAGAAACATTTGGACTGGCCTAGAATCGAAACCTTCACCTGTTTGTCCCAAAGCTATTGAGTAAAGCTGGCATTTGGGTTTCACTCCGTCTCGTATAGCATCCCTCTCATTAAATAGCAATAAATCTCGTTTTAAATTCCGAGCGCATAATGTATTCATATATATTCAAACCACTGGGTCATATTAATCTGTCTGAAATACATTACCTGTTTTATATCCCTTTTAGGATTTAAATGTTTTTTGTTTTAAATGTTAATCTCCATGGATTCGAGTATTTTTATTTTTATATCCCCTGATTTTTTTTTTTTTTTTTACGAATGTGTTCCAATAATAACATTAATAAATAAAATGACTATATTTAAAAGTCCTTTTAGCGAGTTCAATTACTGAGTAAGAACCCTTATTGGCGTGTATAATTATTTTTTCCATATTTGATATTCTGTACAATAAAATTAAAAACATAGAACAAAATAAATAATACAAAAAACATATATGGCAATCATAATAATAATATTACAAAAAAATGTATAGAATATTAAAAAAGAAATTTACACAAATATAACTCAATATAAATAATTGTATTTATAATTATATAATATTAGTATAGAAATAATTGAGAAATGTGCATAAATAAATTTGTTTGAATAATGGCGATATGATATGTTTAATATTAACACATGAAACGGCATTTAAACAGATTCGATTTAATTAATGACATTTGTCTTTTAACAGACTAGACATTTAATATACTGTAGAATACAATTAAAATACACATTTAATTGTTATCAATCTACTTCCATGGTTATTAATCAACTATTTTATTTTCAATTCATTGTTATGTATATTTCCAAATTTTCTAATTTATAATTTCTTCCCATTTTTTATGTTTCTCTGAATGATGGTTGTTATCTCTTTTTGCTTTAAATTCAGGTCGAAACGTTGACACGAATAAATATTTTTTTGTTTATTGATTTATTGGTTTATTGATTTATATTACTGACCACCCGACTATCTTGTCCACATAAAATTAAAAACATAGAATTTAAAAAATAATACAAAAATAAAAGTATGACAATAATAATACACAAAGAGTTATGAAATATCTTTACCAGAAAATAAAATATATACACATATACAACACAAGAATTATAAATAATCCAGAGTTGTGCATGAATAAATATTAGTACTGACAATGAGAGATAGTTGATTAACGCTCCTTGGCCGAGGTACCGCCGTTCTTACCCCATTAGAACTCAGAACACCCCTTAAATTACAAATATTAGAAAAATGGCAAACCAAGTGGGATGAAAGCCCTCCAAGTAAATTAAAAGAAATAAAACCATGGTCGACATCCTACCACAACAGCCACAGGGAGGAGGTTGCTCTGGCCCGCTTGAGAATAGGTCATACTCTCCTCACGCACTCTCACCTGATCAGAAAACTGCCACCTCCAACGTGCAAATATTGTCAGTCCATTCTTATGATTAGACATATTTTTGAAGAGTGTACTCACTATTTGCCATCAATAGGACTGACCCCAAATTTATCCGAAGCTCTCGCAGATGAGGAAGCACGAGTGTTTGAATTTTTAAAAGCACATCGCCTTCTTTATAAATTATAACTCCTCTTGGATTTTTATTTTATTTTTTTGATTATTTTTTTATTTTTATATTTTTTATTTATTTTTTTTTTTACTTTTATCATGTCATAGGCGTTGATGGCCATAGGGTTTTACGCCTCTAAGCAACAATCAACAACAACATCAAATAACATTTCTAGAGGAGAAAATTTCGAGGCCATCTTCTTTTCAGATGCCTAGGATGATTATGAGGTAAGGGACGAAACCTAGTAGGTTTAGGTGGTTAGGAAATTTATCATACAATGTTCGGTATCTGGTTCGGGCCAAACCGGCAGCATATGGAACATTGAGGTCTTGATGGATGACTTGATTTGTGATGAAGTAAAGAACATTGAGGATTTTGGACTGTGTGGATTGGATACGAGAGAAATTAGATGGATTAGTGGAGCCCCAAAGCTCAACTCCGCAAGTCCAGACCGGCCTTGTTATAGTCATATAAATGAGTCATTTGTTATTAGTTGGAGGTTTATACCGTTTGTCTAGTAAGTGTTGTAATAGTCAGAATCGACGAGCAGTTCCCTGTCTTTTCAGTGTTTTATGAGGACTACAAGTTAGTCTTACACGATTTAAAATTCAAACAGTGACATCAGCGTATTCTAATTTCCGCCCGCAACCTTGTCCTTCCATTTAAGGGCACTACCTTGAGCCCATTTATATGGAAAAAATATATTAACCGTTCAGCAGATTAAATGGAACATCCGTGGATGAGTGACCTCATAGGTCGAATTATTAAAAATATCTAGATATAAATATATATTTTTAAATGGTAGAAACATATGATTAAACTATATATAATTTCTATTTTTAGAACTTACTCCATAAAATAAACAAATACTGACTAGTTCCTAACACACACAGATCATTAACGGTGATTCCTTGGTGCTTAGATAATTATAAGTTATAAATACTTCTACTGTATATTACGAAATTCTCGACTTTATATTTATTGATAAATATTACAATCCACAACGGTGTTGGGCTATAGGTAATAGTGATAACTAATAACGTTCATAAATGTGATATTTAATAAAATAACGAAATAATAAATGAAAAAGTACATTAAAATATCTTTTTAAATGTATACAAACAGAAGGATAAAGAAAATAAACGTAATCAAACTATGTACATGAAAAAAAAATAAAAAAAATAATACTATGTATATAGCACTCAATTTTTAATTAACTACTTGAATAAAACTATGAGTAAAATTCAGGAAAGTTTTATTATATAAAGTACAAACTTTTAATGAACTCTACATTTCAGGTTCACTATTTTACTTTTCATTTTTGTTTGCTTATTCTCAATTTATTATCATTAAGATAATAGTCATTATAATAATTTTAACAAAATTTATAATATTGCATCTTATGCTTTCAACTTAAAAATATTGAAAGATAATAAAAAATATTTAAAATATTGAATATTTCTGGTTTTATTACAATTAATGTATGAAGTGTACAAACGTTTTGAAAAATCATAATTAATTTTTCTATTATTTATTGTTACGTCAATTATATTATGAAGAAAAAAATTCAATATTGCTGGTTCTAATAATTGGACTTTTATTGTTAAAGACATAAATTTTCAAAATTAATCAAAAACGAAAATTATTGCTTATTTATTTATAATATAAAAACATAAGGCAAGACATAAATTATATTTTTATGTTGAAAACAGAATTTGCAATATTAATTAAAAAAGTTATGACTATAATTTATCATTGTTGTAGATACGTTGAGAAGGAGGAAAGACTGTTCGCAACTTTTGGGTTAATTAAATAATGAAGATGTACTGTTAAGAGTTTTGATTGACCTTGAAAGTCTGTAATTTATATAATTATTAACTGTCCTTGAAAAAAAAAAAATATAAAAAGTTCTACGTTATTTTTCTAAATTAGTCAGAATTTGTTATTCGCTATTTTTAATTATTTGTTCGCAGCTATTGCTTCATTCGTGAGTAATCTTTTTCTATTTATATTTTAATTTAACGTGATATCTTATAGCCTTTTTAAAAATTATTCAGAACAAATTCAGTTAAGAACGTTAAACTTATATTTGAATTTCGATAAATAATCTGTTCAATTGGACCATATTTGTTTAAACAGTCTTAAATTTTATTTCAAATGAATTTTTTTTTTACATTTTAATCCAACAATATA
>NW_027109532.1:583352-597370 GCF_000696795.3 Halyomorpha halys
ATTTTGTGTGCCTTCTCATCTCTAATATGGATGGTCCCTATATATTTTGTGTGCCTTCTCATCTCTAATATGGATGGTCCCTATATATTTTGTGTACCTTCCCATCTCTAATCTGGATGGTCCCTATATATTTTGTCTAACTTCATATCTTTCCTCTTCGACATGTCCAGCGTCCTAATTACTTGTATTGTAAATTCTCAATCCTTACCATCTCATTATGACTAAATCATGCACGACGAAAACATCATTTTACCAAAAATGTTTACCTTCTATGGTAGCTTCTGAAGCCTGGTCTATATATTTCTTCTTCTTCAGTTACCCTACCACATTATTTCTTCATCCATTACTAACCGAATAGGACGGGGTAGCGGAGGTATTGGTCTCTTTGTTGCCAGCCTGAAAAACCGTATTCTGTTCATCTCTCTCTGATAATTCTCACATCCAATTGCTTTTCGTAAAAATATTCTTTGATGGAATCTAAAATCCTCGCCAGTTGTGGAGTATCGGTCTCTTCTGGTTCCCCTTTGCCTCTTCTTAAATCATTCCTCTACAGCTACTTTCACTATTTTAATAATTTCACCAAACCTGACCCTGGAGACCTGAAGTTGCGTAAAATATTTCTATCTATATACATTCTTACTTTTGTTTTCCTCAGTACCATTTATTCCCATGCCCCTCTCAAAACATCTATTTCCCATCGATGTCATGCTCCTTTGATATGTAAAGAAATAAGGGAGGCAATGGAGGCCTGAAGGTCTCCGGTGATCCTTTAGACGTACTATCGATCGTTTAGGGACCTTCACAACTTGACAATATTAAAACTTCTCAGCTCCCAATCCTAAATCAAAATGGCAACACCTTTGCAAGATCTTCCTTTATAAATCCTTAGCGACCTTCCCAGTTTCTTCTGATGAAGTAAATTCATACTTCCTATCGGTGACCACCAAAATTTTACTATCCTCCTCTTCCCAGTTTTCCGAATTCTTACAATTTCTATTTCCTCCATGATAAAATCACCTACTAGCTCCAAAGGGTCTGATGAAATACCCATTAAATTCACAAAATTATGCATCCCTCCCGGTTCTTTTTTACTTACATCTATAATTTTCCCCCTGAAATTCAGTCTTCTCTATTTCCCTGGACAGTCCATCCTATTAAAAAATGCAGGTACCCAAAGCTACTGCCCAATCTCTATTCTCTCTTTTCTCACCAAACCACTAGAAAGAATTGTCCGATCTGAAATACTAAATTTCCTTGAAGAATCCACACTGCTCTCCATTTGGTCTTCGACCCGGCTTCTCCACTTAATCTGTAATATCCTCTTAATAATATGCATATAATCAAGTTTGTTTTTTTCTTTTACCAGATAAGATTTGGTGATAAATATTTACGGTCATTGATATCAGAAATTTATTATATTTCATTTCTTTAAAAAAAAATTTTTTTTATCATACATAATTTTATATATACGTACCTTACTGAGTTAGTGTAATTAAATTATTTTCCTTATTAGTTGTGTTTTTTTGTACATTTTTTGGTATTTTCATCATTCTTGTCACAGAATTTTTTTTTGCAAGAAGACACACAATTGGTTTAGGCTTGATGATTTCCGTATAATGTATGGTAAAATTAATCTAAAAAGCTCTAAAAGAAAAAAAATCTTAACGAGTATTATTTTAATAAAGTCTCATCAATCTGGTTTTAAGAAATTTAAGAAAATATTTTTACCCAGCCCATTTCCTTTAATCGTAGTCTTTATTTCTTAAATAATTCGAACTTTTTCCTTTTTGATACTTTTCAACGCGACGTGGGCATCTGGCAGTAAGCTTTTATGTAAATTGGTAATTATCTTTTACTGTATGTTTTCTTGTAACATTAATGATTCATTAGCTACTAATTAGAATGATAATTAGATTTCAATCAATTAAACTTTGAAGAAACAAAAAAAAAAGTAATCTCCAAAAAGAAAGGAACTGTTTGCTTTAAGAATAAAAAAGAATCAAGGCAAAAAATAACATTTCTTTGTTTCTATACTTTTCATAAATGAGTGACTAATTGTAAATTAGCTGGGACTACTCATTTATTATATACAGAATCATAAAAAAAATTAAGACTCCTGCAGTCATTGATGAACGATGATGACCCATAAACTACACACAACAAATAACTTTCATAATACCACTTTAGTCTATAAAGTTGAGCTCCTTCATCATAACCTGGTGTTAGTTCCCCCTTTATAACTACCCCAGCTTGTACTATACTCTTCATACCCCTATAACTTGGTTTCACACATACGCTATTTTATTCAAAAGCATTCCGCTTCGGGCAAGGAGTTAACGTTGGGTCCCCATCCTCTTTATAATATAAAAAATATGAAGAGTCCCTCATATACTTTATCTCTCTTCCCTTATTACTTTTATGTTTCTATTTTTATCTCTTTTATTATTATTCTAGGCCATCTTGACTTGTTTTTCATTGTTTCATTTATAAATATTTTTACTTTTCTTTATTTTCTGGATTTTATTCTTTTCCTTCATAATCTATCGGTATATATGGAGTTATAAGTAGGAAGTTATATACTTATGTAAGTATATACTTATAAGCAACAAATTCTAAGCTATTTAGTATAGCGATATTATTTGACAACAAATATAATATACTTTACACAAAATGTATTTTTCAGTGTTTGTGTTAGATTGATAAATATATTACAGCTACTTTTTATTTTAACAATAATTAACGATTATTTGTTTTTTTAACTGAATAAGGCAGCCATATATTTTTGCACCATTAGTAGCCATCAAAACTTCTATAGGCACAAGAGTGGTTTCTACATCGAGTAAAAATTATCTAAAGAAAAATTTAAAATCGAAAGCATGGGGACGCTCTCGAAAACTGGGTATACAAAACTTTAACATTAACTCTTATCTCATTAAGCTCAATTTCACGTCTAGGTCGAGAGTGTTCAGTTAATGGCTGATATAACAAATGAAAATATTGATTGCAGAGATCTTTCTAAAAGAAACACGTTACAATTCTATCTGATAAATGACAATAAATTCAGTTTTTCCAAAGCCGTATTTATTATTAACAAATAGTGTAAATGTACTATCATAAACTTTTATATTACATTTTTTAATTCGATACAGTTATCATTAAGTTGAAGGGCTACTTCTGTCTTTATTTATTGACACTTACAACTGTATTTAAATGCAACTACATCTAGCAAATTTGATGATAGATTATAATGGTATGATGTACCTTCTCATCTCTAATATGGATGGTCCCTATATATTTTGTGTACCTTCCCATCTCTAATCTGGATGGTCCCTATATATTTTGTGTGCCTTATATATATATATATATACTTTTTGTCGAGCGTGATTCTGACCAAATCACCTCCTTACACAACCGTTGGTCTAGTAACATTACTTCCTTGCAAAGTATTTTATATACATACTTTTTACTTATATGTTTGTTTTTAACCCCAATGACCAGTCTATAATCTGATTGTTTTACTAAAATCACTAATCATAACTTTAGGATATTGATTAGAAAGGATAAAAACTTACTACAAACAGAAAGAAATATTAAGTTATTATTCGAACATTTTATAAATAAGACTTAGTTTCTCAAAAAATACTTAATAAATCAATGGTCCGCTAATTCAAGCATCATTAGTAGTCAAAAAATAAAAAACTCATTAAGAAAGACCAGAGGAAGAGAGTAAACCAAGAGTATTTAACTCCAAAAGGGTTCTACAGAAATCGAAAGAAAAAGGAGAGGTATCGTCTGGGCATGAATTAAGGATTATTTTTAATAATTAAAAAGAAATATGCTAATTATATTTTAACAGAAATAATTATTAATTTAAATCGTTTTTTAAAGGTGATATTTTTTTAGCTCTGTGCTTTAAAATAAATACTATAAGATAAAAAATTATATTTTAGTATTTTTTATAGTTTTGATAAATAATATTTTAAAATTGAATGTCACAATTATTTAATTTTCTATGTCTTTAATACTTTAGAATGATCAGGTGAATTAGGTAAAAGTTTTAATTCCTATAATAAAACAAATTAACTAAACTTGTAAAACTGTAGCTAGAAAGTATAAGTTACTTAACAAAATGTTTGTCAATTTAACCGTTTAATTTCATTGAGAAAAAGTTTAAATAGACTTGAAATTTATAGAGAACCGGATAGCCTATATAAACGGCTACTCAATTACTTAAATGGTTTGAGTGGGAAACAATTTCCATTGTATAAAAAAAAATTCTGATCCGACTGGATCGTGATAAAAAAAAATCGATATTGTTGAAAAAATCGATATTAATAAAACAGAAATAAATTCTGTCATTGTCGCTTTTTACTATTAAAATTTACATTAATGTATGTTTCGATGTATGTCTTTTATTTATATAATAGTAAGATGGTCTGTAAAAAAAAATTAAAATATTACGAGCCAAAGTTAATAAAGCAAGGCTTTATCTGGTCTATAAAAGATACAAAAAACATTATGCAACAATGTAAGAGAGTACATAATATAAAATTAAAATAAACTAAGGTATGACTAATAATGATTTAAAATGTGTGAAAGTTATATACAAATGAACAAAATAGATTAAAGAAAATAAAAAAAAGTGTACACTGAAAAGTATAAATAAATATTTCTCTTTTATCTACTGTTTTAGTGGTTATTATTTCCGTTTTCATTGATTGTCTATTAAAATTAAATTAAAATCTGTACCGCTACAACTCATGAAGGGTTAAAGGTGCAGTACTTTGTAAGCACTAAACCAACGGTTGTGCAGGGAGGTGATTTGTTCATAATCGCGTTCGACCTTCAGATTTTTACGCAATTTTTTTTTTTTTTATCTTTTTATTATTATTTTAAGGCATCAGCTACTTCGGGGTCATTATTGCCTTAATATCCGAAATTTTTATTATACTTTATTTCCTTAATGCCGAATTTTTAGTAGTCCTCATTGTCTTAATTCCCGAATTATGTCTTCATTGCCAAATTTAAATGTATAGCTATTGAAAAATGAGAACCTGTGGTAAAATTAAGAGTACCCAATTTATGAAGCTGGTTGCACCCCTGGTTGGAGGGCTTCAGAACCCACAGGGTTTGCTTACGGCTACAGTGTAACAGAAAACAATTTTAAGGCATCAACAACTTCGGGGTTATTATTGCCTTAATTTCCGAATTTATCTTTTAGACTTTATTGCCTTAATACCGAATTTTCAATAGTCCATATTGTCTTAATTTCCGAATTCAAATGTATAACTATTGGAAAATGGGAACCTGTGGTAAAATTAAGAGTACCTAATTTATGAGGCTGGGTGGACCCCAACATGACTCCAGAACTCACATCTTTCTGGACCTGGCATCAGAACAGTTGGATTCTAAACCGGGTCCTTGGAGTTAGTATCTTCGTGCATTACCAAAGTGCCACAGCGCTCCACAATTGGTTGTCTATTTACCCTTTGTAATTCTTGTTTACTTAGTTACTTTTACTGTAAATCTTATTTTTATTTTCTTCAACTTACTTTGTTCATTTTTATTTAATTTTCACATAATATAAATCAATTTTAGCTGTACCTTAATTTATTAATAATTTATATTATCTATTCTTTTACTTTGTTATATCATTTTAGTTTGTTTGTATCTTTTTTAGCCTTTATGAAGCCCTGTAAAATGGGACGAAACTTTGGGTCACAATATACAGTTTGATTACGTTTTTAATTTTTTTTTTTTTTTTACTCCACCCGGACCTGTATTTTCTGATATTTTGTTAGTATAAATTTCACATTTTGTATCTTTTAACGAGGGCTATATCTGACGTTTGGCCTTAGTCAGAGAGAGCTTAGCAAAACAAGAAAAATCATATAAGGAATATTCATGAATTACAGAATGAGCATTTTAGGTTTACGTGGTGGAATTACAAAAATTAATACAGCATAAAAATATGCAACCAGTCAATATCGTTCTACAACCTTTTTTTCTTTAATATATTTTTATTTCGAATATTTATTTTTATTTTTTTTCAATTTGTTCGTTTAACAATGAATAATTACAAAAAAACAACTCACATTAGCTATATTATTAATCAATTCGTAATATATTAAACATTAGAGAAGAAAGTGTTTAGGTTTTACTGTGCTATCCCTAATCCTTAGCGAATTAATGGCCATCGACACCCGCTACAGTCGACAAACATCGCTTCACCACCAAAATTGAAGGCCATCTCGAGTGCTTGGCCAAACATCTAGAGGACCTCACTACAGAAAATAGACTCCTCAAATCTCGAGTGGGCGAACTTGAAGTACGCTTGAATAAGGCTGATTCTTGCCTGTTACCTGGTCGGTGGGTGATCGGGTCATCCCTGTCCCCACTGGAACCAGGCGCTCTCCAGTATCTTCTTTCTCCTGTGAGGGATAAATTAAAAGAAATAAAAATGAACTGAGAAATACGATTACTTCAAATAAGATTGAGTACTTCATCGTTGAAGTTGATGGAAACTGATTTACATAGGGAAATAGACATTGAAGAAATCATTAATAGATTTTGTTAATCAGTAATCAAGGAAAGTCCTGTTGTAAATATTTTTTAAGTATAAAATAAATTAATAATTATAACTAGAGGATTGTTTATAACCCAAAACTGTCCAAAAACAATGTGAAGGCCCCCATCGCTAATCTGGATGGTTCCTATGTATTTTGTGTACCTTCCCATCACAAATCTGGATGGTCCCTACATATTTTATGTACCTTCCCATCTCTAATCTGGATGGTCCCTATATATTTTGTGTACCTTCTCATCTCTAATATGGATGGTCCCTATATATTTTGTGTACCTTCCCATCTCTAATCTGGATGGTCCCTATATATTTTGTGTACCTTCTCATCTCTAATATGGATGGTCCCTATATATTTTGTGTGCCTTCTCATCTCTAATATGGATGGTCCCTATATATTTTGTGTACCTTCCCATCTCTAATCTGGATGGTCCCTATATATTTTGTCTAACTTCATATCTTTCCTCTTCGACATGTCCAGCGTCCTAATTACTTGTATTGTAAATTCTCAATCCTTACCATCTCATTATGACTAAATCATGCACGACGAAAACATCATTTTACCAAAAATGTTTACCTTCTATGGTAGCTTCTGAAGCCTGGTCTATATATTTCTTCTTCTTCAGTTACCCTACCACATTATTTCTTCATCCATTACTAACCGAATAGGACGGGGTAGCGGAGGTATTGGTCTCTTTGTTGCCAGCCTGAAAAACCGTATTCTGTTCATCTCTCTCTGATAATTCTCACATCCAATTGCTTTTCGTAAAAATATTCTTTGATGGAATCTAAAATCCTCGCCAGTTGTGGAGTATCGGTCTCTTCTGGTTCCCCTTTGCCTCTTCTTAAATCATTCCTCTACAGCTACTTTCACTATTTTAATAATTTCACCAAACCTGACCCTGGAGACCTGAAGTTGCGTAAAATATTTCTATCTATATACATTCTTACTTTTGTTTTCCTCAGTACCATTTATTCCCATGCCCCTCTCAAAACATCTATTTCCCATCGATGTCATGCTCCTTTGATATGTAAAGAAATAAGGGAGGCAATGGAGGCCTGAAGGTCTCCGGTGATCCTTTAGACGTACTATCGATCGTTTAGGGACCTTCACAACTTGACAATATTAAAACTTCTCAGCTCCCAATCCTAAATCAAAATGGCAACACCTTTGCAAGATCTTCCTTTATAAATCCTTAGCGACCTTCCCAGTTTCTTCTGATGAAGTAAATTCATACTTCCTATCGGTGACCACCAAAATTTTACTATCCTCCTCTTCCCAGTTTTCCGAATTCTTACAATTTCTATTTCCTCCATGATAAAATCACCTACTAGCTCCAAAGGGTCTGATGAAATACCCATTAAATTCACAAAATTATGCATCCCTCCCGGTTCTTTTTTACTTACATCTATAATTTTCCCCCTGAAATTCAGTCTTCTCTATTTCCCTGGACAGTCCATCCTATTAAAAAATGCAGGTACCCAAAGCTACTGCCCAATCTCTATTCTCTCTTTTCTCACCAAACCACTAGAAAGAATTGTCCGATCTGAAATACTAAATTTCCTTGAAGAATCCACACTGCTCTCCATTTGGTCTTCGACCCGGCTTCTCCACTTAATCTGTAATATCCTCTTAATAATATGCATATAATCAAGTTTGTTTTTTTCTTTTACCAGATAAGATTTGGTGATAAATATTTACGGTCATTGATATCAGAAATTTATTATATTTCATTTCTTTAAAAAAAAATTTTTTTTATCATACATAATTTTATATATACGTACCTTACTGAGTTAGTGTAATTAAATTATTTTCCTTATTAGTTGTGTTTTTTTGTACATTTTTTGGTATTTTCATCATTCTTGTCACAGAATTTTTTTTTGCAAGAAGACACACAATTGGTTTAGGCTTGATGATTTCCGTATAATGTATGGTAAAATTAATCTAAAAAGCTCTAAAAGAAAAAAAATCTTAACGAGTATTATTTTAATAAAGTCTCATCAATCTGGTTTTAAGAAATTTAAGAAAATATTTTTACCCAGCCCATTTCCTTTAATCGTAGTCTTTATTTCTTAAATAATTCGAACTTTTTCCTTTTTGATACTTTTCAACGCGACGTGGGCATCTGGCAGTAAGCTTTTATGTAAATTGGTAATTATCTTTTACTGTATGTTTTCTTGTAACATTAATGATTCATTAGCTACTAATTAGAATGATAATTAGATTTCAATCAATTAAACTTTGAAGAAACAAAAAAAAAAGTAATCTCCAAAAAGAAAGGAACTGTTTGCTTTAAGAATAAAAAAGAATCAAGGCAAAAAATAACATTTCTTTGTTTCTATACTTTTCATAAATGAGTGACTAATTGTAAATTAGCTGGGACTACTCATTTATTATATACAGAATCATAAAAAAAATTAAGACTCCTGCAGTCATTGATGAACGATGATGACCCATAAACTACACACAACAAATAACTTTCATAATACCACTTTAGTCTATAAAGTTGAGCTCCTTCATCATAACCTGGTGTTAGTTCCCCCTTTATAACTACCCCAGCTTGTACTATACTCTTCATACCCCTATAACTTGGTTTCACACATACGCTATTTTATTCAAAAGCATTCCGCTTCGGGCAAGGAGTTAACGTTGGGTCCCCATCCTCTTTATAATATAAAAAATATGAAGAGTCCCTCATATACTTTATCTCTCTTCCCTTATTACTTTTATGTTTCTATTTTTATCTCTTTTATTATTATTCTAGGCCATCTTGACTTGTTTTTCATTGTTTCATTTATAAATATTTTTACTTTTCTTTATTTTCTGGATTTTATTCTTTTCCTTCATAATCTATCGGTATATATGGAGTTATAAGTAGGAAGTTATATACTTATGTAAGTATATACTTATAAGCAACAAATTCTAAGCTATTTAGTATAGCGATATTATTTGACAACAAATATAATATACTTTACACAAAATGTATTTTTCAGTGTTTGTGTTAGATTGATAAATATATTACAGCTACTTTTTATTTTAACAATAATTAACGATTATTTGTTTTTTTAACTGAATAAGGCAGCCATATATTTTTGCACCATTAGTAGCCATCAAAACTTCTATAGGCACAAGAGTGGTTTCTACATCGAGTAAAAATTATCTAAAGAAAAATTTAAAATCGAAAGCATGGGGACGCTCTCGAAAACTGGGTATACAAAACTTTAACATTAACTCTTATCTCATTAAGCTCAATTTCACGTCTAGGTCGAGAGTGTTCAGTTAATGGCTGATATAACAAATGAAAATATTGATTGCAGAGATCTTTCTAAAAGAAACACGTTACAATTCTATCTGATAAATGACAATAAATTCAGTTTTTCCAAAGCCGTATTTATTATTAACAAATAGTGTAAATGTACTATCATAAACTTTTATATTACATTTTTTAATTCGATACAGTTATCATTAAGTTGAAGGGCTACTTCTGTCTTTATTTATTGACACTTACAACTGTATTTAAATGCAACTACATCTAGCAAATTTGATGATAGATTATAATGGTATGATACTGGCATGTAGAGAAACTCCCCATTGGTAGCACTCTAATAACATTTTTACATTAGAAGGTCTCGAGGCCATCTTCTTTTCAAGCACCTCGAAGGATTATCAGGAATGGATGAGGAGGTTAGAAACTAGTGGGTTTGGGTTCAGGAGATTTTAATGGAAGGATTGGTATCTGGTTCTGACTCGATCGGTGACGTATGGAACATTAAGGTCTTTATGAATAATTTTATTTCTGACAAAGTAAGGAGCATTGAGGACTTTGCAGAGGATATGTCTTTATTAAATACTCTTTTTTTAGATTAGATAATTACTTTATTTAGTGATAAGTATTATAATTTGCCACAAACTTGGGCAATGAGTACTAGTGATAATTGAACACATTAATACCAAAAATTAAAAAAGAGAAAAAAGTAAAAGTAAATAAATAAAATCACTATATGATATAAACAGAAAAATTAAATGACACAATAAAACAAAGTAAAATAAATTATATACAATATTTAGCCCACTCTATCTCCCACGTATGAGTGTTAGATCAGGTATTTGAGAGAAATTCTTATTATGCATGAAATGCTGCCCAAATATATTGGGTTGCTATAAGATAAAGTATACTAGTCAGTTCGTAGTTAAATATGATACATATACTAATATAAAGTGATTAACAAAGATATGATATTTTCATTATAAGTAAATATTATAATGCAATGTTCTTTTAGTATCTAAGTCATATTTTTTTATTTGGTCATTTGACAATTATTATTGCTATTATTTTTATTTGTTATATTTATCTTTTCCACTGGTCCATCCAAAATTTTCAATTTATTTTACCAGTATTATTTAACTTTAAAGACTAATCAAATGTAAAACTTAAAAAAAAAAAAGAAAAGATGAAAACGAAGTTATAACTAAATGAATAAAACAAAAAACAGTTGTAGCAGTAGTAAAGTTAAAAACAAATAAATATGTTAAAAATGGATAAATAGGAAAAAATGAATAAATAAACTAAAAATAAACGATTAAGTTAAAAATGGATAAATAAAAAAAAATGAATAAATAAACTAAAAATAAATGATTAAGTTAAAAATGGATAAATAAGTAAAAAACCAATAAATAAATAGTTAAGTTAAAAATGGATAAATAAGTAAAAAACCAAATAAATAAGTTTAAAATAAATAATAAAGTTAAAAATAGAGAAATAAGTAAAAAAGAAAAAATAAGCTAAAAATAAATAATTAATTAATACAATATATATATATATATATATTATATATGTATATATACATATATAAATGAATTAATTAATACAATAAAATAAAATAAACTGACAAACCATTAAACATTGTGAATGACATATTTATGTGATACATTACACTCCAACACTTAGTTAGCCGAGATCGGATCAATCAAATCGATTCAGACTGTAAATTTTATGATGTTTAACATAACCAGCTTATTGAAGATTTATATATTTACATCTTCTCCTACACTATAAATAAGAAAAAGGTTGTCGCTCTCATCATTCCCAGACGTTAATGGTAGCGGTGAAGTCATCACAAAAAATCGCTAACCTCGTCCCATTTAGAATGGTATTCGCCCAATTGTATAATTGGGTCCAAGTTCGCCTTCATGCAACTGAACTCCAGTATGTCAGGCATCTATGTACGACTCAGTAATTTTCTTCATTAAGGGATATTTAAATTGTGAAGAATTTCAATAAATTCAGCCTAAAAAAAAAAAATTATTTTTTTTTTTAAAATAAACTGCGACGTTATGTGTTATAAAGAAAAAATATATATTTATAATCTTTAATTTCTTTCTTGAGACTGGCAATTTTTTACTAAATAATTCAAAAACACTATCCAAATTATAGTCTCAAAACATTTATTTCATTCACACGTCCAACGTTTCGGCCAATTCGGCCATCTTCAGGGACAATCTTAATTTACTATGAGACATATCATTTAACCCTTTTAAAAAAAAACTCCATACAGGCTATTCTGCCCAGGTCAAAACATTTACATCTAATATGTCAAAAATACCTAAAAAACACAGTCAAATTATTTCTCTTTTACCACAATATATAGTGTATAAATTGTGGTAAAACAGAAATAATTTGACTGTGTTTTTTAGGTATTTTTGACATATTAGATGTAAATGTTTTGACCTGGGCAGAATAGCCTGTATGGAGTTTTTTTTAAAAGGGTTAAATGATATGTCTCATAGTAAATTAAGATTGTCCCTGAAGATGGCCGAATTGGCCGAAACGTTGGACGTGTGAATGAAATAAATGTTTTGAGACTATAATTTGGATAGTGTTTTTGAATTATTTAGTGAAAAAATATATATTATTAGCATATAACTGGGAGATTCTAAAAATAAATCCTCATGTCTCTTTTAATTGTTATTAATAAATAAATAATCACCGTTCTGCTAATTAAGAAAGCATCAAGGTAGAAAAATGCAAGATCATCTAAATTCAGAATAAAAAGAGTAATAAAGACCTTAATTAGTACATCACAAAACATCTTATTTACACTAAATATTTTTAGTTGATTTTTTTTTATATGAAATCAGTTTGAAATTTTCAAATGAAAATTTAAAACAACAAAAGTACGTATAATACTAAAAATAATTAAGTTGTAGACGAATGCAGGAAATACAGAGAACCAATTTTGGTACGAATAAAATTTGGTGTGGTGAGCCACACAATCTTTCACTTACCACCCCAATTTGAATTGAAATTAATTCGTACTCGATTTAAACCAGCAATTTTTGTGGTATTCACGATGAAAATACGGTATAAAATATTTGGTATTCTCCTTACTATATTTCCATATTTTTAAAGTGAAAGGTAATTTAAAAAAAAGATAAAGAAAAAAGCTACCATAGAAATATTTCAATCCATCTCAAGGGATAAATTGGAGTATGTGACCATTTAAACTTGGTATACTGTTGTGTAGTATAAACTAGTATTAGGGTAGTATAGTACGAGTATAAACCCGAGCATAACACAAAGTTCTTAGGATTAATTAAATTTTTCTATATTTATAAGCTCAAACACAAACAACTATATATTAATATTATGTTGACAAACAGGGTGTCCTATAAATGAGTGGTCATATTGAGGGACCAGATACTATACCTTGAGGGGAACAAAAAAGTCCATAGTCCGATCCTTAACAGTATGAGATATAAATCAGATTATTTTTTTAAATTTTTGCTTTCTCCCATCCTTAATTAGCTAATGAAGGTAGGCTTGTTTTGCGCCATATTAAAGCATAATAAATGTCAAGTTATTATATACTATATCATATTTTCTTATCTTTATTTTGGTACCTATTACATTTTTTTAATGGAGATTTATTGGAGTTTTTCTGAGAAAAAAAACAACACGTATAACAGCTAAAAACAGAAAATTTTATTTTTATCCCAAACTGTTGATAATCGGCCTATGAGTCATAATGACTTTTTTGTTCCTCTTATTATCTGCTCCCACAACTTGACCATGGGACAATATAATTTATGGGACATCCCGTATAAACGTGATGTCATATTTAAACATCAAAAACGCAAAAATACCTATAAGGTAATTAATATTTTTTTAAAAATTATTTTTCGCTCAAATTATTAAAAAACTGAATATCTTGAGCCCTCAAACTTGAAAATTAGTTCGGTCGTTTGCTGAGCAAATCTTTACAAACCTACAAACTGAAAGATTATAATGGCTGAGCCGTAATTGGGCAAACGCTGCCTACTGTCAAAGTAACCATGGAAACAAGATACTATTTCTTTTTTTAATTCATTATATTTATGCGGTTTTGGTATATCCTGAATTATCTCAAACGGCTTTAAATGTTAAATATTAATTTATTA